>NC_057803.1:564780941-565080941 GCF_018294505.1 Triticum aestivum
TCGGAGTCTCGGATGAGATCCCGGACATGGCGAGGGGTTCCAGAATGGTCCGGAGGTGAAGATCGATATATTGGACGAAGGGTATTGGAGTCCGGAATTGTTCCGGGGGTACCGGGTGACGACCAGCATGTCTGAAAGGGGTTTCGGAGGCCCCGGCAAGCGTTGGGGGGCCTTATGGGCCAAGGGGAGGGGGGCCATCAGCCCACTAAGGGGCTGAGCGCCCCTCCCACCCCATCTCACGTAACTTGGAGAGGTGGGGGCGCCTCCCCTAGGGCAGCCACCCCTCCCGGCTTGGGGGGCAAGTTTCCTAGGGGTGGGGGCACCCAAACCCATCTAGGGTTTCTCCTGTGGCCGCCGCCCATCCCCTAGGGAACCCTAGGGCGCCTCCTCCACCCCTCCCCCTATATATAGTGAGGGAGAGATAGGGCAGCTGCACCCTTCCCCTGGCGCAGCCCCTCCCCCTCTCCTACACCTCCTCCTCCTCCGTAGCGCTTGGTGAAGCCCTGCCGGAGAACCACGAGCTCCATCACCACCATGCCGTCGTGTTGTCGGAGTTCTCCCTCAACTTCTCCTCCCCCTTGCAGGATCAAGAAGGAGGAGACATCCCCAGGCTGTACGTGTGTTGAACACGGAGGCACCATTGTTCGGCGCTTAGATCGGAATTGACCATGATCTGAATCACTGCGTGTACGACTCCACCAACCGCGTTCTTGTAACACTTCCGCTCAACGATCTTCAAGGTATGAAGATGCACTCCCTCTCTCTCGTTCCTAGTATCTCCTAGATTGATCTTGGTGACACATAGGAATTTTTTTGAATTATTGCTACGTTCCCCAACAGTGGCATCATGAGCTAGGTCTATGCATAGATTCTATGCACGAGTAGAACACAAAGCAGTTGTGGGCGATGATTTGTTCAATTTGCTTACCGTTACTACTCTTATCTTGATCCGGCGGCATTGCGGGATGAAGCAGCCCGGACCAACCTTACACGTACGCTTACATGAGACTGGTTCCACCGACTGACATGCACTTGATGCATAAGGTGGCTGGCGGGTGTCTGTCTCTCCCACTTTAGTTGGATCAGATTCGATGAAAAGGGTCCTTATGAAGGGAAGATAGCAATTGGCATATCACTATTGTGGTTTTGCGTAGGTAAGAAACGTTCTTGCTAGAAACCCATAGCAGCCACGTAAAACGTGCAACAACAATTAGAGGACGTCTAACTTGTTTTTGCAGGGTATGCTATGTGATGTGATATGGCCAAAAGGATGTGATGAATGATATATGTGATGTATGAGATTGATCATGTTCTTGTAATAGGAATCATGACTTGCATGTCGATGAGTATGACAACCGGCAGGAGCCATAGGAGTTGTCTTAATTTATTTATGACATGTGTGTCAATGAAAACGCCATGTAATTACTTTACTTTATTGCTAACTGTTAGCCATAGTAGTAGAAGTAATAGTTGGCAAGGCAACTTCATGAAGACATGATGATGGAGATCATGATGATGGAGATCATGGTGTCATGCCGGTGACGATGGTGTTCATGCCGTGATGTCTACTACACAACCTTCTTCTTGTAGACGTTGTTGGGCCTCCAAGTGCAGAGGTTTGTAGAACAGTAGCAAATTTCCCTCAAGTGGATGACCTAAGGTTTATCAATCTGTAGGAGGCGTAGGATGAAGATGGTCTCTCACAAGCAACCCTGCAACCAAACAACAAAGAGTCTCTTGTGTCCCCACCACACCCAATACAATGGTAAATTGTATAGGTGCACTAGTTCGGCGAAGAGATGGTGATACACGTGGTATGTGGATGGTAGATAAAGGTTTTTGTAATCTGAAAATATAAAAACAGCAAGGTAACTAATGATAAAAGTGAGCACAAACAATATTGCAATGCGTTGAAACAAGGCCTAGGGTTCATACTTTCACTAGTGCAAGTCCTCTCAACAATAATAACATAATTGGATCACATAACTATCCCTCAACATGCAACAAAGAGTCACTCCAAAGTCACTAATAGCGGAGAACGAACGAAGAGATTATGGTAGGGTACGAAACCACCTCAAAGTTATTCTTTCCAGTCAATCCGTTGGGCTATCCCTATAAGTGTCACAAACAGCCCTAGAGTTCGTACTAGAATAACACCTTAAGACACAAATCAACCAAAACCCTAATGTCACCTAGATACTCCAATGTCACCTCAAGTATCTGTGGGTATGATTATACAATATGCGTCACACAATCTTAGATTCATCTATTCAACCAACACATAAAACCTCAAAGAGTGCCCCAAAGTTTCTACCGGAGAATCACGACGAAAACGTGTGCCAACCCCTATGCATAGGTTCATGGGCGGAACCCGCAAGTTGATCACCAAAACATACATCAAGTGAATCATGTGATATCCCATTGTCACCACAGATACGCACGGCAAGACATACATCAAGTGTTCTCAAATCTTTAAAGACTCAATCCGACAAGATAACTTCAAAGGGGAAACTCAATCCATTACCAGAGAGTAGAGGGGGGAAGAAACGTCATAGGATCCAAATATAATAGCAAACACATAGCTACTGGTACATACCCTCGGCCCCGAGGGAGAACTACTCCCTCCTCGTCATGGAGAGCACCGAGATGATGAAGATGGCCACCGGAGAAGGATTCCCCCTCTGGCAGGGTGCCAGAATGGGTCTAGATTGGTTTTCGGTGGCTATGGAGGCTTCCGGTGGCGGAACTCCCGATCTATTGTGCTCCCCGATCGTTTTAGGGTATATGGAGATATATAGGCGGAAGAAGTACGTCAGGGGAGCCACGAGGGGCCCAGGAGGGTGGAGGGCGCGCCCCTACCTCGTGGCCTCCTCGAAGCTTCCCTTATGTGGACTCAAAGTCTCCCGGGTTGCTTTCCTTCCAAAAATAAGTTCCGTGAAGTTTCAGGTCAATTGGACTCCGTTTGATTTTCCTTTTCTGCGATACTCTAAAACAAGGAAAAAACAAAAACTGGCACTGGGCTCTGGGTCAATAGGTTAGTCCCAAAAATAATATAAAAGTGTATAATAAAGCCCATAAACATCCAAAACACATAATATAATAGCATGGAACAATCAAAAATTATAGATACGTTGGAGACGTATCAGCATCCCCAAGCTTAATTCCTGCTCGTCCTCGAGTAGGTAAATGATAAAAATAGAATTTTTGATGTGGAATGCTACCTAACATATTTATCCATGTAATTCTCTTTATTGTGGCAAGAATATTCAGATCCATAAGATTCAAGACAAAAGTTTAATATTGACATAAAAATAATAATACTTCAAGCATACTAACAAAGCAATCGTGTCTTCTCAAAATAACATGGCCAAAGAAAGCTATCCCTACAAAATCATATAGTTTGGCTATGCTCCATCTTCACCACACAAAATATTTAAATCATGCACAACCCCGATGACAAGACAAGCAATTGTTTCATGCTTTTGATGTTCTCAAACTTTTTCAATCTTCACGCAATATATGAGCGAGAGCCATGGACATAGCACTATAGGTGGAATTGAATGGTGGTTGTGGAGAAGACAAAAAGGAGAAGATAGTCTCACATCAACTAGGCGTATCAACGGGCTATGGAGATGCCCATTAATAGATATCAATGTGAGTGAGTAGGGATTGCCATGCAACGGATGCACTAGAGCTATAAATGTATGAAAGCTCAACAAAAGAAACTATTGGGTGTGCATCCAACTCGCTTGATCACGAAGACCTAGGGCATTTTGAGGAAGCCCATCATTGGAATATACAAGCCAAGTTCTATAATGAAAATTTCCCACTAGTATATGAAAGTGACAAAACAAGAGACTCTCTATCATGAAGATCATGGTGCTACTTTGAAGCACAAGTGTGGTAAAAGGATAGTAGCATTGTCCCTTCTCTCTTTTTCTCTCATTTTTTATTTTTTTATTTGGGCCTTCTTTTTTTTATGGCCTCTTTTTTTATTTGGGCTTCTTTGGCCTCTCTTTTTTTCGTCCGGAGTCTCATCCCGACTTGTGGGCGAATCATGGTCTCCATCATCCTTTCCTCACTGGGACAATGCTCTAATAATGATGATCATCACACTTCTTTTTACTTACAACTCAAGAATAACAACTCAATACTTAGGACAAGATATGACTCTATGTGAATGCCTCTGGCGGTGTACCGGGATGTGCAATGATGCATGAGTGACATGTATGAAAGAATTATGAACGGTGGCATTGCCACAAATATGATGTCAACTACATGATCATGCAAAGCAATATGACAATTATGAAGCGTGTCATAATAAACGGAATGGTGGAAAGTTGCATGGCAATATATCTCGGAATGGCTATGGAAATGCCATATAGGTAGGTATGGTGGCTGTTTTGAGGAAGGTATATGGTGGGTTTAAGGTACCGGCGAAAGGTGCGCCGTATTAGAGAGGCTAGCAATGGTGGAAGGGTGAGAGTGCGTATAATCCATGGACTCAACATTAGTCATAAAGAACTCACATACTTATTGCAAAAATCTATTAGTTATCCAAAAAAGTACTACGCGCATGCTCCTAGGGGGATAGATTGGTAGGAAAAGACCATCACTCATCCCCCACCACCACTCATAAGGAAGACAATCAATAAATAAATCATGCTCCGACTTCATCACATAACGGTTGACCATACGTGCATGCTACGGGAATCACAAACTTCAACACAAGTATTTCTCAAATTCACAACTACTCAACTAGCATGACTCTAATATCACCATCTCCATATCTCAAAACAATTATCAAGTATCAACTTCTCTTAGTATTCAATGCACTTTATATGATTTTTTTATTATATCCCTCTTGGATGCCCATCATATTAGGACTAGTTTCATAACCAAAGCAAACTACCATGCTGTTCTAAAGACTCTCAAAAAATATAGGTGAAGCATGAGAGTTCATCTATTTCTATAAAATAAAACCACCACCGTGCTCTAAAAGGATATAAGTGAAGCACTAGAGCAAATGACAAACTACTCCAAAAGATATAAGTGAAGATCAATGAGTAGTCGAATAATTATGCAACTATATGAAGACTCTCTAACATTTAAGAATTTCAGATCTTGGTATTTTATTGAAACATCAAGCAAAGAAAAATAAAATGAAATGACGCTCCAAGCAAAACACATATCATGTGACGAATAAAAATATAGCTCCAAGTAAAGTTACCGATGAACGAAGACAAAAGAGGGGATGCCTTCCGGGACATCCCCAAGATTAGTATTTTGGTTGTCCTTGAATATTACCTTGGGGGTGCCTTGGGCATCCCCAAGCTTAGGCTCTTGCCACTCCTTATTCCATAGTCCATCGAATCTTTACCCAAAACTTGAAAACTTCACAACACAAAACTTAACAGAAAACTCGTGAGCTCCGTTAGCGAAAGAAAACAAAAATCACTTCATGGTACTGTAATGAACTCATTATTTATTTATATTGGTGTTAAACCTACTGTATTCCAACTTCTCTATGGTTTATAAACTCTTTAACTATCCATATATTCATTAAAATAAGCAAACAACACACGAAAAACAGAATCTGTCAAAACAGAACAGTCTGTAGTAATCTGGATCGAACATATACTTCTGGAACTCATAAAATTCTCAAATAAATTGGTGGACCTGAGTAATTTGTCTATTAATCATCTTCAAAAAGAATTAACTAAATAGCACTCTCCAAATAAAAATGGCAGCAATTCTTGTGAGTGCTAAAGTTTCTGTTTTTTATAGCAAGATCAACAAGACTTTCCCCAAGTGTTCCCAACGGTTCTACTTGGCACAAACATTAAATTAAACATAAAAAACTCAATCATAACAGAGGATAGATGAATTATTTATTACTAAACAGGAGCAAAAAGCAAGGAACAAAAATGAAGTTGGGTTGCCTCCCAACAAGCGCTATCGTTTAACGCCCCTAGCTAGGCATGATGATTTCAATGATGCTCACATAAAAGATAAGAATTGTAACATAAAGAGAACATCATGAAGAATATGACTAGAAAATTTAACTCTAACCCAATTCCTATGCATAGGTATTTTGTGAGCAAACAACTTGTGGGAACAATAATCAACTAGCATAGGAGGGCAAAACAAGCATAACTTCAAAACTTTAAGCACATAGAGAGGAAACTTGATATTATTGCAATTCCTACAAGCATATATTCCTGCCTCATAATAATTTTCAGTAGCATCATGAATGAATTCAACAATATAACCAGCACCTAAAGCATTCTTTTCATGATCTACAAGCATAGAAATTTTATTACTCTCCACATAAGCAAAATTCTTCTCATGAATAATAATGGGAGCAAACTCAACAAAATAATTATCATGTGAGGCATAATCCAATTGAAAACTAAAATCATGATGACAAGTTTCATCTATATCATTATTCTTTATAGCATACAAGTCATCACAATAATCATCATAGATAGGAGGCCTTCTTTCATCATAATAAATTTGCTCATCAAAACTTGGGGGACAAAAAATATCATATTCATCAAACATAGATTCCCCAAGCTTGTGGCTTTGCATATCATTAGCATCATGGATATTCAAGGAATTCATACTAACAACATTGCAATCATGCTCATCATTCAAAGATTTAGTGCCAAACATTCTAATGCATTCTTCTTCTAATACTTTGGCACAATTTTCCTTTCCATCATACTCACGAAAGATATTAAAAAGATGAAGCGTATGAGACCAACTCAGTTCCATTTTTTATATAGTTTTCTTTTATAAACTAAACTAGTGATAAAACAAGAAACTAAAAGACTCGATTGCAAGATCTAAAGATATACCTTCAAGCACTCACCTCCCCGGCAACGGCGCCAGAAAATAGCTTGATGTCTACTACACAACCTTCTTCTTGTAGACATTGTTGGGCCTCCAAGTGCAGAGGTTTGTAGGACAGTAGCAAATTTCCCTCAAGTGGATGACCTAAGGTTTATCAATCCGTAGGAGGCGTAGGATGAAGATGGTCTCTCTCAAGCAACCCTGCAACCAAATAACAAAGAGTCTCTTGTGTCCCCAACACATCCAATACAATGGTAAATTGTATAGGTGCACTAGTTCGGCGAAGAGATGGTGATACACGTGGTATATGGATGGTAGATAAAGGTTTTTGTAATCTGAAAATATAAAAACAGCAAGGTAACTAATGATAAAAGTGATCACAAACGGTATTGCAATGCGTTGAAACAAGGCCTAGGGTTCATACTTTCACTAGTGCAAGTCCTCTCAACAATAATAACATAATTGGATCACATAACTATCCCTCAACATGCAACATAGAGTCACTCCAAAGTCACTAATAGCGGAGAACGAACGAAGAGATTATGGTAGGGTACGAAACCACCTCAAAGTTATTCTTTTCAATCAATCCGTCGGGCTATTCCTATAAGTGTCACTGAGGGAGTCCTGGATTAGGGGGTCTCCAGACAGCCGGACTATATCCTTTGGCCGGACTGTTGGACTATGAAGATACAAGATTGAAGACTTCGTCCCGTGTCCGGATGGGACTCTACTTGGCGTGGAAGGCAAGCTAGGCGATACGGATATGTTTATCTTCTCCTTTGTAACCGACCTTGTGTAACCGTAGCCCCCTCCGGTGCCTATATAAACCGGAGGGTTTTAGTCCGTAGGACAACATACAATCATACCATAGGCTAGCTTCTAGGGTTTAGCCTCTCTGATCTCGTGGTAGATCAACTCTTTTAATACTCATATCATCAAGAACAATCAAGCATGACGTAGGGTTTTACCTTCATCAAGAGGGCCCGAACCTGGGTAAACATCGTGTCACCTGCCTCCTGTTACCATCTGCCTTAGACGCACAGTTCGGGACCTCCTACTCGAGATCCGCCGGTTTTGACACCGACATTGGTGCTTTCATTGAGAGTTCCACTGTGTCCTCACCATAAGGCTTGATGGCTCCTTCGATCATCGCTAGCAATGCGGTCAAGGGTGAGGCTTCCCTCCCCGGACAGATCTTCATATTCGGCGGCTTTGCACTGCGGGCCAATTCGCTTGGCCATCTGGAGCAGATTGAGAGCTACGCCCCTGGCCATCAGGTCAGATTTGGAAACTTGAACTACACGACCGACATCCGCGGAGACTTGATCTTCAACGGATTCGAGCCCATGTCGGATGCGCCGTACAGTCTTGACAAGCATGACGTAACTCTGCCGTCGGACAGTGTTCGGAGATCGCATCCGCAGCTACTCCGCCCATCAATCCGGAGCAAGCCGCGCCATCCGAGAGCGGAGGGATGCAACCCGCCATGGAGGCCGCACTCTCAGTGGCGATAGAGCCGGATACTGACTTCGCCGCTTACGAGAGTCGCGTCACCAAACAACTGGATTCATCTCCGGCCACGGACTCCGAGCCGCTCATATCCGTGTCCGTCGAGTCCGACTGTGCGCCGATCATGGAGTTCACCTCCGCGAACATCTTTCATCACTCACCCTTCGGGGATGTGCTAAATTCATTAAGGTCCTCTCCCTGTCAGGAGAACCTTGGTCGAACTACGTCCGGCTAGAATGGGATGCGGACGACAAAGAAATTCGCTGCCCACCCACCACCCACTTAGTAGCCACTTTCGACGACTTAACCGACATGCTCGACTTCGGCTCTGAAGACTTCGACGGTATGGACGACGAAGACGGAGACGAACAGGATCCACCGCCCTCGGGGCAATGGACCGCCACCTCATCATATGATATATACATGGTGGACACCCCCAAAGAAGCCAATGGCGACGAGACAGCGGAGGATGACCCCTCCAAGAAGCAACCCAAGCGCCGACGTCAGCGGCGCCGCTCTAAGTCCCGTCACAACAAGAGAAGCGATACCGGCATAGGAGATAATAACACTCCGGATAGCACCGAAGACAACAACAATCCCCTCCAGCACGATGCAGAGCTAGAGGACGAACAAGCTAGCCTTCCAGAGCAGGCAGCAGATGGAGAACTAGAGGAGGACAATTACATGCCTCTCTCCGAAGACGAGGCGAGCCTCAGCGACAACGAGTTTATCGTGCCTGAGGACCCCGTCGAGCAAGAGCGCTTCAAGCGCTGGCTTATGGCCACGGCAAGTAGCCTAAAGAAGAAACAACAACAGCTTCAAGCTAATCAAGACTTGCTAGCAGATAGATGGACCGAATTCCTTGCGGCCAAGGAGCATGAACTCGAGCGCCCATCCAAGAGTTACCCAAAACGCAAGTTGCTACCTCACTTCGAGGAGGAAGCATTGAAACCTCATTCACCAGTGTACGATGCGGCTGACCGGCCACTACGCGGCCGAGCCAGAGAGGCGTTTCAGCCTAAAGTTCAGACCGCACCCCGTCGCCACCCAGTCATAAATACTAAGGCCTGGGGCAACACAGAGGACCTGCGAGACATCTTGGACAGTAAGGCAAAAATCGCAAGGTCAATATATGGGACACGCGCACGTGCGCCCACACGGGACGATGATCGTCGCGTCGGATACACCAAGAGTAAATCCGGCCGGGCCGAATACAGCAGACAAGACTCATACGAACTACGACGGGATATAGCCCGGCACAGAGGCGCCGCACACCCCCTATGCTTCACTGATGAAGTTATGAATCATGAATTCCCAGAGGGTTTCAAACCCGTAAATATCGAATCATACGATGGCACAACAGATCCCGCTGTATGGATTGAGGATTTCCTCCTTCACATCCACATGGCTCGTGGTGACGATCTACATGCCATCAAGTACCTCCCACTAAAACTCAAAGGACCAGCTCAACATTGGCTGAATAGCTTGCCAGCAGATTCCGTTGGCAGTTGGGAGGATTTGGAAGATGCATTTCTTGACAACTTCCAGGGCACTTATGTGCGGCCACCGGATGCTGATGACTTGAGCCACATAACCCAGCAGCCAGGGGAATCGGCCAGACAATTTTGGACACGGTTCCTGACTAAGAAAAATCAAATTGTAGACTGTCTGGATGCAGAAGCCCTAGCGGCATTCAAGCATAACATCCGCGACGAGTGGCTCACCCGCCACCTCGGCTAAGAGAAGCCGAAATCTATGGCAGCCCTCAAAACACTCATGACCCGCTTTTGTGCGGGCGAGGACAGCTGGCTGGCTTACAGCAACAACACATCGAGGAATCCGGATACCTCAGATACCAAAGACATTAACGGTAGGCAGCATCGTAATAGACCAAAGCTCCGCAATAACGGCGACAACACCGAAGATACGACAGTCAATGCCGGATTCAGAGGCTCTAGATCCGGTCAGCGGAAGAAGCCATTTAAAAGAAATACTCCGGCTCCGTCCAGTCTGGATCGCATACTGGATCGCTCATGTCAAATCCACGGCACCCCTGACAAGCCAGCCAATCACACCAACAGAGAATGTTGGGTGTTCAAGCAGGCCGGCAAGTTAAATGCCGAAAACAAGGACAAGGGGCTACATAGCGATGACGAGGAGGAGCCCCGGCCGCCGAACCCAGGAGGACAGAAGGGGTTTCCCCCACAAGTGAAGACAGTGAACATGATATACGCAACCCACATTCCCAAGAGGGATTGGAAGCATGCACTAAGGGACGTCTACGTGATGGAGCCCGTCGCCCCGAGGTTTAACCCATGGTCTGCTTGTCCGATCACCTTCGATCGCAGGGACCACCCCACTAGTATCCGTCATGGAGGATCCGCCACACTAGTCCTAGACCCCATCATTGACGGATTTCACCTCACTCGAGTCCTTATGGACGGGGGTAGCAGCCTGAAACTGCTTTATTAGGATACAGTGCGAAAAATGGGTATCGATCCCTCAAGCATCAAACCCAGCAAAACCATCTTTAAAGGCGTCATCCCAGGTGTAGAGGCTCATTTCACAGGCTCAATTACACTGGAAGTGGTCTTCGGATCACCGGATAACTTCCGAAGCGAAGACTTAATCTTCAACATCGTCCCGTTTCACAGTGGCTATCATGCACTGCTCGGACGGACAACATTTGCAAAATTCAATGCAGGGCCACATTACGCATACCTCAAGCTCAATATGCCAGGACCCCGCGGGGTCATAACAGTAAATGGAAACACAGAACGCTCGCTCCGTACAGAAGAGCACACGACGGCCCTTGCAGCAGAGGCACAAAGCAGCCTATTTAGGCAGACCACTCATTCGGCGTTACAGCCCTCGGACACCTTCAAGCGAGTCCGGAACAATCTGCAACAGGATCGCCTGGCGCGATCAACGCTCGCCTAGGAATTCAGCCCCCGTCCCAGTCCCGGTGCAGCTACGAAATTTGTGTTGCGCGTACATAACTACGCATTGAAAATACCATGGACATAGGCGGGGGCACAATTAGGACACGCCCCGCATTGTGGCTTAACCACGCCAGGGGCTGTATACCTTTGACATTCCTTTTCTCTTTTAGGGCCTAACTCTTCGGAAGCCCTTTCCGGCAGTCCGATTGCTGGACACATTCCGGAAGCAACAACCAAGGCGGCAAGAAGCTAAGATGAACACGGGAACTGCCAGGTGGTCTCTAATAATACTTGATATACCCGCTTTATTAATCTGGCATATTATTCAAATAACAATGCATATTATTAATCTGGCATTGCATTATTTAAGTTTTTCTCTTTCTCTTATATGTCCATTTACGACATTCCCCACCTGCACGCTCGGGTGCGGTAAGTACGCCAGGGTCTCACATTTACCCCATAATACGGCGCAAGAAGTCCGAACACTTTCGACAGTGTGGCACCCTGAACTTATAGCATTATATGCATCAGCTCCAAATCATGTCTTGGGTCAAATGTTGGGTTGCCCGGCTCCCATGCTTTGGTACCTTACGTTCCGCTATATCGGCTAAGGTAGCGGTGGGAGAACTACTGTGATTGTGTCCCAGTTCTTCCGGACGAGCACCTTAGTAGAGAAAGCCAAAAACTGACTGTCATGATTAGGCGAGAGACTGGTCGCTGTTCGAGAGGTCACAAGTCCTTAAAGACTTTTTCTGCTTCGGGCGAGGAGTCGGCCTTGTCCAGCTTAGGTGTGTATAGCGCCCCAAATTCGACCCTCCGAATATCAGGGGCTTCGCCAAAAATTTAAAATCATAGACTTCTATGGCTAAGTGAGAGTGATAAAGCATTATAGTCTGATTGCCTAGTTCGTTGCGCTGAACACCTCCCTTGAAGGACCCAAAATTGGGGTAAAGAGTGTTCAGATTTACCTCGAACACCCCAGTACTAGTTACATGAAGGCAGAAGCCGACGACTGGCCAACTCCCAGATTTTATAAACAGCCGCACAGAAGGTGATATTTTAAATTAAGAAAGCGTCGCATGGCGCAAAAGAACTCGTTTCATATTACAGGATCACTTGGGTGATGACCCACAAGTATAGGGGATCTATCGTAGTCCTTTCGATAAGTAAGAGTGTCGAACCCAATAAGGAGCAGAAGGAAATTATAAGCGGTTTTCAGCAAGGTATTCTCTGCAAGTACTGAAATAAGTGGTAATTGATAGTTTTGTGATAAGATAATTTGTAACGAGCAACAAGTAACAAAAGTAAATAAAGTGCAGCAAGGTGGCCCAATCCTTTTTGTAGCAAAGGACAAGCCTGGACAAACTCTTATATAAGGAAAAGCGCTCCCGAGGACACATGGGAATATCGTCAAGCTAGTTTTCATCACGTTCATATGATTCGCGTTCGGTACTTTGATAATTTGACATGTAGGTGGACCAGTGCTTGGGTGCTGTTCTTACTTGAACAAACATCCCACTTATGATTAACCTCTATTGCAAGCATCCGCAACTACAACAAAAGTATTAAGGTAAACCTAACCATAGCATGAAACATATGGATCCAAATCAGCCCCTTACGAAGCAACGCATAAACTAGGGTTTAAGCTTCTGTCACTCTAGCAACCCATCATCTACTTATTACCTCCCAATGCCTTCCTCTAGGCCCAAATAATGGTGAAGTGTTATGTAGTCGACGTTCACATAACACCACTAGAGGCTAGACAACATACATCTTATCAAAATATCGAACGAATACCAAATTCACATGACTACTAATAGCAAGACTTCTCCCTTGTCCTCAGGAACAAACGTAACTACTCACAAAGCATATTCATGTTCATAATCAGAGGGGTAATAATATTCATAAAGGATCTGAACATATGATCTTCCACCAAATAAACCAACTAGCATCAACTACAAGGAGTAATTAACACTACTAGCAACCTACTAGCACCAATCCCGGACTTGGAGACAAGAATTGGATACAAGAGATGAACTAGGGTTTTGAGATGAGATGGTGCTGATGAAGATGTTGATGGAGATTGCCCTCTCCCGATGAGAGGAGCGTTGGTGATGACGATGGCGATGATTTCCCCCTCCGAGAGGGAAGTTTCCCCGGCAGAACAGCTCTGCCGGAGCCCTAGATTGGTTCCGCCTCATGGCGGCGGAGTTTCGTCCCGAAAGGTTGCTTCTTATTTTTTTCTCGACAAAAGACTTCATATAGGAGAAGATGGTCATCGGAGAGCCACCAGGGTGGCCACGAGGTAGGGGGCGTGCCCTAGGGGGGGCGCCCCCCACCCTCGTGGAAAGGGTGTGGGCCCTCTGGTCTTCATCTTTGGCGAGGATTTTTCATTATTTATTATAAGGTATTCCGTGGAGTTTCAGGACTTTTGGAGTTGTGCAGAATAGGTCTCTAATATTTGCTCCTTTTCCAGCCCAGAATTCCAACTGCCGGCATTCTCCCTCCGTATGTAAACCTTGTAAAATAAGAGAGAATAGCCATAAGTATTATGACATAATGTGAAATAACAACCCATAATGCAATAAATATCGATATAAAAGCATGATGCAAAATGGACGTATCAACTCCCCCAAGCTTAGACCTCGCTTGTCCTCAAGCGAAAGCCGATAACAATAAATATGTCCCCATGTTTAGAGGTAGAGGCTTCGATAAAAATAAAATACGGACATGAGGGCATCATGATTATTCTCATAACAGCAACATATATAGATATTGTCATATGATTACTTATGTTCAAGTGATGATCTATTCACAATGCAAAAGTATGAATCAGAAACCTTATTGAGAACCAACAAACTATAACCTCAGTCATTGAAGCAATTGCAATTTATCAAAACATAAGAAATAGTCTATGTGAGAGCTAAAAAGCAAGCCCACATACTCAACTATCATCTAGTCCTTCATAATTGCTAACACTCGCGCAATACTTGTCGTTACGGAGTTTTAGTCGGACACAGAGAAAGATAGGGGCTTATAGTTTCGCCCCACAACCTTTTTACCTCGAGGGTAATGTCAACAATAATAACTCATGCCCACCTACAACCAATTAGATATATCAGGTTCTTTCCAACATGCTAGGGTTGCCAAAGGATAAAATGAAAAAGGGAGAGGTGAAGATCACCATGACACTTGCATAAGGTAGAAGATAATAATAAAAGATAGGCCCTTCGCAGAGGGAAGCATAGGTTGCCATGCGCTTTTATGGTTGGATGTACAAAATCTTAATGCGAAAGAACGTCACTTTATATTGCCCCTTGTGATATGAACCTTTATTATGCAGTCCATCGCTTTTATTACTTTCACATCACAAGATCGTATAAAGCTTATTTCTCCCACACTAGTCATACATATTTAGAGCAATTTTTATTGCTTTGCACCGATGACAACTTACTTGAAGGATCTTACTCAATCCATAGGTAGATATGGTGGACTCTCATGGTAAAACTGGTTTAAGGGTATTTGGAAGCACAAGTAGTATCTCTACTTGGTGCTGAGAATTTGGCTAGCATGAGGGGGAAAGGCAAGCTCAACATGTTGGATGATCCATGAAAACATACTTTATCTCAGATATAAGAAAACATAACCCATTACATTGTCTTCCTTGCCCAACATCAACTCTTTAGCATGTCATATTTTGATGAGTGTTCCCAATCATAAAAGGTGTTAATAATAGTATATTTATATGTGAAACCTCTCTTTCCTTATTACTTCCTATTAATAGCAACGATGACCAAAGCTATGTCTGCCAACTCCCAACAACTTTTAATCATCACACTCTTTCTATGTGAAGTCATTACTATCAATAAGATAAATATGAACTTTTGTTTCTTCCTATTCTTTTTCTCTTCTCTTTTCTTTTATTTGGGATCATGGCAAAAATAAGCAAGCCCTTGACTCAATCACTAATCTTTATTATATAGCTCAAGGACTCGATTACATAGAAGGATAATAAAGCAAAACTCATGACTAGATCATACTAAGAACTTTTATTCTACTAGATCAAAATATTACCAAAAGGATCGAACTAAGAAAAACGGTAAAGATAAAAGTGATGGTGATACGATACCGAGGCACCTCCCCCAAGCTTCGCGGTTGAAAAGGGGAGTGCCCATACCCATGTGATTATATCTCCTTCTTTGTTGTTGGTGAAATATTCTTTGTGATAATTCCTCTCAGGATACGATTCTCCTCCTCGAGCTTGTTGACTTGCTGCTTGAGGTCCATTGTTTCCTTACGAAGCTTTCCTATGACGGCTAAAGCTCCTTGCACCCAAGGGCGTTTCATAGCTGCGGGAGAACAAGTGACACTCCTCTTCATATTTTCATAAGAAAGAAATCTAACATTGGAAGGGATAACCGAGTTTGGAATAGCTGAGCTCTGTAGTTCCCCCATCGTGAACCCAGCTCGGAAGCGAGAGGTGACTTCTTGATCCTCCATGGCATCTACCCTCATTAGGTCAGCCTCCATCTCTTCCTCCGTTGCTGGCCCAAAGTGGTCAGGGTCGCTGTTTGCCCTTGGTTCCGGTGCCGGATTAGATACCCGACTCTCCCCGACTGACTCTTGAGAAGACATCTTTCTCTAATCTGCAGCAGCAACAGCTCAAAACAAAAATAGAGAATATTTGCGTGATACGGGAGTCAAAACCTTCGGGAGAATACATAATGAATTTTTACTGACCAAAATACGTATCGTGCAAGAAAACGGAGTCCGGAAGGCACACGAGGTGCTCACGAGGTAGGGGGCGCGCCCTCCACCCTCGTGGGGCCCTCGTGTCCTTCCCGGACTGCTACTTAATTTTCTATTTTTCTAAATATTCCAAAACGGAGAAATATTGCCTTAAAAATTGTTTTGGAGTCGGTTTACTTACCGTACCACATACCTATTCCTTTTCAGAGTCTGAAAGGTTCTGGAGAGTGTCCCTTATGTATTCCTCCGGGGTTACGGTTTCAATAATATTGGTTTGAACATTTATGGGATTACCTGAGATATAATGTTTAATTCTCTGACCGTTTACCACCTTCCGATTTGTGCCTTCGAAGTTGTTGATTTTTATGGCACCGGAACGATAGACCTCCTCGATAACATAGGGGCCTTCCCATTTAGAGAGAAGTTTTCCTACAAAAAATCTTAAACGAGAGTTGTATAGCAATACATAATCACCTACATTAAACTCACGCTTTTGTATCCTTTTGTCATGCCATCTTTTAACCTTTTCTTTAAACAACTTGGCATTTTCATAAGCTTGGGTTCTCCATTCATCAAGTGAGCTAATATCAAATAACCTCTTTTCACCAGCAAGTTTGAAATCATAATTGAGCTCTTTAATAGCCCAATATGCCTTATGTTCTAGTTCGAGAGGTAAGTGACATGCTTTTCCATATACCATTTTATAGGGAGACATACCCATAGGATTTTTATATGCAGTTCTATAGGCCCATAATGCATCAGCAAGTTTCTTGGACCAATTCTTTCTAGACCTATTGACAGTCTTTTGCAAAATTAATTCGAGTTCCCTATTACTCAATTCTACTTGACCACTAGACTGTGGGTGATATGGAGATGCAATTCTATGATTGACGTCATATTTAGCAAGTATTTTACGGAAAGCACCATGAATAAAATGTGAACCACCATCAGTCATTAAATATCTAGGGACCCCAAACCTCAGAAAAATAACTTCTTTAAGCATTTTAATAGAAGTGTTATGATCAGCACTACTAGTCGGAATAGCTTCTACCCACTTAGTAACGTAATCAACAACAACTAAAATATGTGTATATCCATTAGAGGCAGGAAAAGGTCCCATATAATCAAAGCCCCAAATGTCAAACGGTTCAATAACAAGTGAATAATTCATAGGCATTTCTTGACGTCTACTAATATTACCAATTCTTTGACATTCATCACAAGATAGGACAAACTTACGGGCATCATTGAAGAGAGTAGGCCAATAAAAACCGGATTGCAATACCTTATGTGCAGTTCTATCTCTAGCATGGTGTCCTCCATAAGCCTCGGAGTGACACTTGCGTAGGATCTGTTCCTGTTCATGCTCAGGTACACAACGTCTAATAATACCATCTACTCCTTCTTTATAAAGATGTGGGTCATCCCAAAAGTAATGTCTCAAATCATAGAAGAACTTTTTCTTTTGTTGGTATGTGAAGCTAGGTGGTATAAATTTAGCAACTATGTAATTAGCATAATCAGCATACCAAGGGGTACTACGAGAAGTACTTATGACATTTAATTGTTCATCAGGAAAGCTATCATCAATAGGTAGTGGGTCATCAAGAACATTCTCTAACCTAGATAAGTTGTCTGCAACGGGGTTTTCAGCTCCCTTTCTATCAATATATGCAAATCAAATTCTTGTAGCAGGAGAACCCATCTAATAAGTCTAGGTTTAGCATCTTTCTTTTCCATAAGGTATTTAATAGCAGCATGATCAGTGTAAATAGTTACTTTAGAATCAACAATATAAGGTCTGAACTTATCACAAGCAAATACAACTGCTAAAAGTTCTTTTTCAGTAGTAGCATAATTTCTTTGAGCATTGTCTAGAGTCTTACTAGCATAATGGATAACATTTAATTTCTTATCAACTCTTTGCCCTAGAACAGCACCTACGGCATAATCACTAGCATCACACATAATTTCAAAGGGTAAATTCCAATCAGGTGGCTGAACAATAGGTGCAGAGACTAATGCTTTCTTAAGTATTTCAAATGCTTCTACACAATCATCATCAAAGACAAATGGTATATCTTTTTGTAATAAATTAGTCAGAGGCCGAGAAATTTTTGAGAAGTCCTTAATGAACCTCCTATAAAATCCGGCGTGACCAAGGAAACTTCTTATACCTTTAATGTCCTTGGGACATGGCATCTTTTCAATAGCATCAACCTTGGCTTTATCAACTTCAATACCTCTTTCAGAAACTTTATGCCCCAAGACAATACCTTCATCAACCATTAAGTGGCACTTTTCCCAATTCAAGACAAGATTAGTTTCTTCACATCTCTGCAAAACTCGATCAAGATTGCTCAAGCAATCATCAAAAGAAGATCCATAGACGGAAAAGTCGTCCATGAAAACCTCACAAATCTTTTCACAAAAGTCAGAGAATATATCCATCATGCATCTTTGAAAGGTAGCAGGTGCATTACATAAACCAAAAGGCATACGTCTATAAGCAAAAGTACCAAAAGGGCATGTAAAAGTAGTCTTTGATTGATCTTTAGCCGACATAGGTATTTGAGAGAAACCAGAATAACCATCTAGAAAGCAGTAATGTGTATGTTTGCATAATCTTTCTAGAATTTGATTGATAAAAGGTAAGGGGTAATGATCTTTCTTAGTAGCCTTATTTAATTTGCGGAAATCAATTACCATCCTATAACCTGTAATAATTCTTTGTGGAATCAATTCATCTTTATCATTAGGAACAATAGTAATACCTCCCTTCTTAGGGACACAATGAACATGACTTACCCACTGACTATCAGCAACGGGATAAATTATACCTGCCTCCAGAAGCTTTAGTATTTCTTTTCTTACCACTTCTTTCATTTTAGGATTCAGACGTCATTGAGGATCACGAACTGGTTTGCCATCTACTTCCAAATTTATTTTGTGTTGATATAGAGTGGGACTAATGCCCTTAAGATCATCAAGAGTATATCCAATAGCAGCATGGTGCTTCTTCAGAGTTTTCAATAATCTTTCTTCTTCATGCTCTGAAAGGTTAGCACTAATAATAACAGGATATATCTTATTTTCATCAAGATAAGCATATTTAAGATTATCAGGCAACGGTTTAAGCTCAAACGCGGGATCACCCTTAGGTGGAGGAGGATCCCCTAGGATTTCAACAGGCAAATTGTGTTTCAGCATAGGTTCATGTTTAAAGAATACTTCATCTATTTCTCTTCTTTCATTCATAAACATATCATTCTCATGGTCTAGCAAATATTGTTCTAAAGGATCACTAGGAGGTATGACAATAGAAGCAAGACCAATAATTTCATCCTTACTAGGCAGTTCTTCTTCACGGTGTTGTTTACTAAATTTAGAGAAATTAAATTCATGAGTCATATCATCTAAGCCGACAGTAACAACATTCTTTTCGCAGTCTATCCTAGCATTAACAGTATTTAAGAAGGGTCTACCAAATATAATGGGACAAAAGCTATCTTGTGGGGAACCAAGAACAAGAAAATCAGCATGATATTTAGTTTTCCCACACAAGACTTCAACATCTCTAACAATTCCCATTGGTGAAATAGTATCTCTATTAGCAAGTTTAATAGTAACATCAATTTCTTCTAACTCAACAGGTGCAATGTCATGCATAATTTCTTTGTATAAGTCAATAGGTATTGCACTAGCACTAGCACCCATATCACATAAGCCATGATAACAATGATCTCCTATTTTAACTGAAATAATAGGCAGGCCTACCACAGGTCTATGTTTACCTTTAGCACAAGGTTTAGCAATTCTAGCAGTTTCACCGTAGAACTGAATAACATGCCCATCAATATTATCAGACAAGAGATCTTTAACAATAGCAATATTAGGTTCTACTTTAACTTGCTCAGGAGGTGTATATGTTTTAATATTGCTTTTACGAACCACAGTTGAAGCTTTAGCATGATCCTTTATTCTAACAGGGAAAGGTGGTTTCTCAACATAAGAAGTAGGAACAATAGGATCATTATAAGTAATAGTCCTTTCTTCAAGTTTAATAGGTGCAGCTACTTTTACTTCTATGGGAGGATGATATTTAAAACACTTCTCCTTAGGGAGATCAACATAAGTAGCAAAAGATTTACAGAAAGAAGCTACTATCTCAGAATCAAGTCCATATTTAGTGCTAAACTTACAGAAAATATCGGTATCCATAAAAGATTTAACACAATCAAATTTAGGTGTCATACCTGACTCCTTACCATTGTCGAGGTCCCAATCTTCAGAGTTGTGTTTAATTCTATCCAATAAATCCCATCTAAATCCAATAGTCTTCATCATAAAAGAGCTAGCACAAGAAGTATCGAGCATGGTGCGATTATTTTCAGAAAGCCGAGCATAATTTTTTTGAAGAATTGTTTCTCTTGGGAGCTCATGATTGGGGCATGAATATAACATTGATTTAAGCCTCCCCCAAGCTTGAGAGATGCTTTCTCCTTCGCGAGGCCAAAAATTATATATATAATTGCGATCATGATGAACACGATGCATAGGGTAATACTTTTGATGAAATTCCAATTTCAATCTTCTATAATTCCATGATCTCGTATCATCACATAGCCTATACCATATCAATGCGTCTCCCTTCAAAGATAAAGGTAAGACCTTCTTCTTAGAAACATCATCGGGTATACCTGCAAGCTTAAATAATCCACAAACTTCATCCACATATATTAGGTGTTCATCAGGATGCTTTGTTCCATCTCCTGTAAAAGGATTAGCTAGCAGTTTTTCTATCATACCCAAAGGATACTCATAAGGAATTTCATTTTCAATAGGTTCAGTAGGTTGAGGAGAAACTCTTTGCTCCTACAAAAAGGATTACTTTCCATAGTAACAAGTGACAATAAATTTCAGCACACTATATAAATTTTTCCTTACCAAATTCCACCTACCAAAGGCGCTTCACTCCCCGCAACGGCGCCAGAAAAGAGTCTTGATGACCCACAAGTATAGGGGATCTATCATAGTCCTTTCGATAAGTAAGAGTGTCGAACCCAACGAGGAGCAGAAGGAAATGATAAGCGGTTTTCAGCAAGGTATTCTCTGCAAGTACTGAAATAAGTGGTAATAGATAGTTTTGTGATAAGATAATTTGTAACGAGCAACAGGTAACAAAAGTAAATAAAGTGCAGCATGGTGGCCCAATCCTTTTTGTAGCAAAGGACAAGCATGTACAAACTCTTATATAAGGAAAAGCGCTCCCGAGGACACATGGGAATATCGTCAAGCTAGTTTTCATCACGTTCATATGATTCGCGTTCGGTACTTTGATAATTTGACATGTGGGTGGACCGGTGCTTGGGTGCTGTTCTTACTTGAACAAGCATCCCACTTATGATTAACCTCTATTGCAAGCATCCGCAACTACAACAAAAGTATTAAGGTAAACCTAGTCATAGCATGAAACATATGGATCCAAATCAGCCCCTTACGAAGCAACGCATAAACTAGGGTTTAAGCTTCTGTCACTCTAGCAACCCATCATCTACTTATTACCTCCCAATGCCTTCCTCTAGGCCCGAATAATGGTGAAGTGTTATGTAGTCGACGTTCACATAACACCACTAGAGGCTAGACAACATACATCTTATTAAAATATCGAACGAATACCAAATTCACATGACTACTAATAGCAAGAGTTCTCCCTTGTCCTCAGGAACAAACGTAACTACTCACAAAGCATATTCATGTTCATAATCAGAGGGGTAATAATATGCATAAATGATCTGAACATATGATCTTCCACCAATTAAACCAACTAGCATCAACTACAAGGAGTAATTAACACTACTAGCAACATACTAGCACCAATCCCGGAATTGGAGACAAGAACTGGATACAAGAGATGAACTAGGGTTTTGAGATGAGATGGTGCTGATGAAGATGTTGATGGAGATTGCCCTCTCTCGATGAGAGGAGCGTTGGTGATGATGATGACGATGATTTCCCCCTCCGGGAGGGAAGTTTCCCCGGCAGAACATCTCTGCCGGAGCCCTAGATTGGTTCCGCCAAGGTTCTGCCTCGTGGCAGCGGAGTTTCGTCCCGAAAGGTTGCTTCTTATTTTTTTCTCGACGAAAGACTTCATATAGGAGAAGATGGTCATCGGAGAGCCACCAGGGGTCCCATGAGGTAGGGGGCGCGCCCTAGGGGGGCGCGCCCCCACCCTCGTGGAAAGGGTGTGGGTCCCCTGGTCTTCATCTTTGGCGAGGATTTTTCATTATTTATTATAAGGTATTCCGTGGAGTTTTAGGACTTTTGGAGTTGTGAAGAATAGGTCTCTAATATTTGCTCCTTTTCCAGCCCAGAATTCCAACCGCCGGCATTCTCCCTCCTTATGTAAACCTTGTAAAATAAGAGAGAATAGCCATAAGTATTGTGACACAATGTGAAATAACAGCCCATAATGCAATAAATATCGATATAAAAGCATGATGCAAAATGGACGTATCAATGGGCATGTTCATTCAAAAATTACATCCTTGGCACACTCATCTGCCACTAAGCGAGAACCCTTCAGGACGCTCTCATAGTAATTCTCGGGGCAGCGATGCTCCTTGCCCTCCGGCGGCCCCTCCTTCACAAGCTTCATGGCGTCCAACTTCGCCCAGTGCAACTTCGCCTGGGCAAAAGCCCTGCGTGCACCTTCGATGTAGACGGACCGCTTGATGACTTCAAGCCATGGGCAGGCTTCCACCAGCCGTCTCAGCAGACCGAAGTAGCTGCCGGACAGGGGCTCGCCAGGCCACATCCGGACTATAAGGCCCCTCATGGCCTGTTCGGCCGCCTTGTGAAGTTCGACCAACTGCTTCAGCTGGTCGCTCAAGGACACGGAGTGTTCGGTCCCAGTATACTGAGACCAGAACAACTTCTCATTGAGCTCCCCTCCTCATCCCGGTAAAACTCCGCGGCATCCAGCACACTGTGGGGAAGATCTGCAAATGCTCCCGGAGACCTCTGAACTCGGGTAAGAAAAAAGAAAGTCTCCTTCACATGATTGCTTTGCATATTGAATGCCTTACCCGCTGCTATCTTCTTCGCCGCATCAATCTCCTGGAGGGCCTTGTGGGCTTCGGCCTTGGCGCTCCGGACGCTTTCAAGTGCCTGCACGAGCTCGAACTCTCGCGTCTTGGAGTCAAGCTCCAAGAACTCGTGATTTTTGGCGAGAGCCTCGAGCTCTTGCTGCACCTCGCCAACTCGGGCTTCTTGTTTCTCCCGTTCAATGCGTTCTTTGGCCGCTTTGTCTTCGGCCGCGGACAACGCCTTCCTCAGGGTCTCCACCTCAGTCGTGGCCCCTAACAAATTCATGATGATCCTATTACTTTACACCGAACTTCTTTTTAACTATATAAACTGGGATATATCTTACCTTTGCTCTCTTCGAGCTGCCCCTTGGTAAGGCCGAGCTCATCCTCGGATCGCTTCAGGGCCTGCTTCAGCGCAGAGACCTCCGCAGTATGTGCGGCAACGGCCAGCAGGGAAGCCTGCACATACGCATAGACATACTCTAATTAGACTCTTGAGTTATCATTTGATACTCTATTCGACTTTTCTTCGCGAATGCCGAACAGAGCATCAGGGGCTACTATCCATGCGGTAACATTTTTATATTTTGAACACTTACCTCAAAGCCTGTTAGGAGGCTGGCGCAAGTTTCGGTCAGTACATTTTTGGCGGACTGAACCTTCTTGACCACCGCACTCATGATAGTGAGTTGTTCTTCATTGATGGACGCGTTGTGAAGCGCTTCCAGCAAGTTGTCCGGTGCCTCTGGTTGGACAGAGGACACTGACACGGATGGTTGCCCCCCTTAATGGGGGACCGCCTGCCGGAGTCCGAAACCATCGAAGGTTTCGGCGCAGTGTCCGGCTGGGGCCCGAACTCGAAGCCCGTAGGAGCCTCGCTCCCTTGATACCCAAGGTCCGGGAGGTCGCCGTGAGGTGCCCCCAGGATCACCTCCCCTTGGGTCGGTGCCTTTTGAGACACCACCTCGGCGTTGTTCGTAGGGCGAGGGGTGGAAGCCGTCGGAGGAGAACCGCTGTTCATATCCGACGAGCCCAAAGAGCCGCTCGATGAGGGTACGTCGAGATGAGCTCGGGCCGGACTACATAGTCATGTTCGGCATGAGCAAAGGCAGTACAATAAAACATACCATGAAGTACTATGGTGTCCGGACACTTATGACTTCGCCAGGGGCTTGTCCCTGGGTAGCCACTCATCGCCGCTGTCGGCGGCCATCGTGGCACAGTCCGGAGGGAGGGTCTTTCCCTTCTTGGACCCTTCGGCCTCCCTGGATGGGTCGGCCTTCCTTTTCTTGTCTCCCCCGGCTGGGGGGGGGACTTTTCTCCTCCTCCTCGTTTCCATGGGAGGAGTGCGTGTCGGACTCATCGGACGATGAGTCCGATAGAACCACCTTGCGCCGGAGACCCTTTCGGGTCCCCGAGGCCTTCTTCTTGGCCGTCTTTTCCGGTACCTCGTAAGGTGCCGGAGTCAGCATCTTCATTAGAAGAGCGTTTGCAGGATCTTCGGGCAGGGGGGCTGGGCAATCAAGCTACTCCACTGTCTTTATCCAGTCATGTTAATGACATGAAAGCTTAGATCCAGCACATAACCAAACCAGGGCACATAAATACCCTGAGAGATATAAAAGCATGTCGGATGGGCGCGGTGCTTTGCGCTGAGTCAACGGTCCTCGGTGAGGGAGGGAGGCATCTCAGCGCCCTTGAACAGCACCCTCCAGATGTCCTCGTGCGTCGCGTCATAGAGCTCTCGCAGCATCTGGTGCTGGGCCGAGTCGAACTCCCACAAAAGAAATGCCCGTCGTTGGAACGGAAGGATCCGGCGGAAGAGCATAACCTGGACCACATTGACGAGCTTGATTTTCTTCTTCGTCATGTTCTGGATGCAGGTCTAGAGTCCGGCCAGCTCTACCGAAGAACCCCAGGACATGCCCTTCTTTTCCCAGGAGGTGAGCCGCGTGGGGATTCCGGATCAAAATTTGGGGGCCGCCACCCAATTGGAGTCGCGCGGCTCGGTGATGTAGAACCACCACGATTGCCACCCCTTTATGGTATCCACGTAGGTACCCTCGAGTCAGGTGACATTAGGCATCTTGCCCACCATGGCGCCTCCGCATTCTGCTTGCTGGCCACCCACCACCTTCGATTTGACATTGAAGGTTTTCAGCCATAGGCCGAAGTGGGCCCTGATGCGGAGGAAGGCCTCGCACACGACGATAAACGCCGAGATGTTGAGAATGAAGTTGGGGGCTAGATCATGAAAATCCAGCCCGTAGTAGAACATGAGCCCGCGGACAAACGGGTGGAGAGGAAATCCCAGTCCACGGACGAAATGGGTAAGAAAAACTACCCTCTCATGGGGTTCGGGCGTTGGGACGATCTGCCCCGCATTCTGCAGCCGCTGCGCGATATTCGCAGCTAGGTATCCGGCTTCCCGTAACTTTTTGATGTTCTCCTCCGTGACAGAGGAGACCATCCACTTGCCTCCTACTCCGGACATGATTGGAGTGGTTCGAGAAGAAGAACGCGACCTTGGGCGGTAGAGCTCGGGTGTGCGGGAATGGGTAAGCGAGAAGGAAGAAGGCGTTGGTGAAAAAAGTAAATCTTTGTCCCTTTATAAGGGCGGAAGAGGCGATGGGTCTCCCCACTTGCCTCGCAAAACCGCTTATTCCCCAGGCACCATAATTGATGGCGCGGTTGGGTTACCCACGTCCGTATTGATGAGAAACCTGTGATAAGGGGAACACGATCTCTGCTTTGACAAGACGTATCAGGAAAACCGCCTCGCGATATGTGCGGAGCTGGTTGAGAAAAGCGATTTGAATAATAACGGGGCCATGAATTGATGTCATACTATCGAAATGTGTTAGCAGATTAGATTTGTGGAAGTATTATTCTCTCTACGGTGGTATGTGGAACTTATTTTGCAGGGTCGGACACTATCCTTGTATTCAAACTCTTCCATGGTGTACTCGGAGGAGGAACCCGCCTTGCAATGCCGAAGACAACACTGCGCGTCGGACTCATCGTCATTGAAGCCTGGTTCAGGGGCTACTGAGGGAGTCCTGGATTAGGGGGTCTCCGGACAGCCGGACTATATCCTTTGGCCGGACTGTTGGACTATGAAGATACAAGATTGAAGACTTCGTCCCGTGTCTGGATGGGATTCTACTTGGCGTGGAAGGCAAGCTAGGCGATACGGATATGTATATCTCCTCCTTTGTAACCGACCTTGTGTAACCCTAGCCCCCTCCGGTGTCTATATAAACCAGAGGGTTTTAGTCCGTAGGACAACATACAATCATACCATAGGCTAGCTTCTAGGGTTTAGCCTCTCTGATCTCGTGGTAGATCAACTCTTGTAATACTCATATCATCAAGAACAATCAAGCATGACGTAGGGTTTTACCTCCATCAAGAGGGCCCGAACCTGGGTAAACATCGTGTCCCCTGCCTCCTGTTACCATCCGCCTTAGACGCACAGTTCGGGACCCCCTACCCGGGATCCGCCGGTTTTGACACCGACAGTCACAAACAGCCCTAGAGTTCGTACTAGAATAACACAGACACAAATCAACCAAAACCCTAATGTCACCTAGATACTCCAATATCACCTCAAGTATCCGTGGGTATGATTATACGATATGCATCACACAATCTCAGATTCATCTATTCAACCAACACATAGAACCTCAAAGAGTGCCCCAAAGTTTCTACCAGAGAATCACGATGAAAACATGTGCCAACCCCTATGCATAGGTTCATGGGCGGAACCCGCAAGTTGATCACCAAAACATACATCAAGTGAATCACGTGATATCCCATTGTCACCATAGATACGCACGGCAATACATACATCAAGTGTTCTCAAATCTTTAAAGACTCAGTCCGATAAGATAACTTCAAAGGTGAGACTCAATCCATTACAAGAGAGTAGAGGGGGGAAGAAACATCATAGGATCCAAATATAATAGCAAAGCTCGCGATACATCAAGATCGTATCACCTCAAGAACATAAGAGAGAGAGATCAAACACATAGCTACTGGTACATACCCTCAGCCCCGAGGGAGAACTACTCCCTCCTCATCATGGAGAGCACCGGGATGATGAAGATGGCCACCAGAGAAGGATTCCCCCTCCGGCAGGGTGCCGGAATGGGTCTAGATTGGTTTTTGGTGGCTACGGAGGCTTCCGGCGGCGGAACTCCTGATCTATTGTGCTCCCCGATCGTTTTAGGGTATATGGAGATATATAGGCGGAAGAAGTACATCAGGGGAGCCACGAGGGGCCCACAAGGGTGGAGAGCGCGCCCACCCCCTACCTCGTGGCCTCCTCGAAGCTTCCCTTACGTGGACTCCAAGTCTCCCGGGTTGCTTTCCTTCCAAAAATAAGTTCATGAAGTTTCAGGTCAATTGGACTCCGTTTGATTTTCCTTTTCTGCAATACTCTAAAACAAGGAAAAAACAGAAACTGGCACTGGGCTCTGGGTCAATAGGTTAGTTCCATAAATAATATAAAAGTGTATAATAAAGCCCATAAACATCCAAAACACATAATATAATAGCATGGAACAATCAAAAATTATAGATACGTTGGAGACGTATCATGCCGCGCCTCAAAGAAGGAGATCAAAGGTCAAGATGATATTGGCCATATCATGTCACTTTATGATTTGCATGTGATGTTTGTCATGTTTACATCTTATTTGCTTAGAACGACGATAGCATAAATAAGATGATCCCTCACTAAAATTTCAAGAAAGTGTTCCCCCTAACTGTGCACTGTTGCGAAGGTTCGTTGTTTTGAAGCACCACGTGATGATCGGGTGTGATAGATTCTAACGTTCGAATACAATGGGTGTAAGCCAGATTTACACATGCAAAACACTTAGGTTGACTTGACGAGCCTAGCATGTACAGACATGGCCTCGGAACACGAGAGACCGAAAGGTCGAACATGAGTCGTATAGTAGATACGATCAACATGGAGATGTTCACCGTTGATGACTGGTCTGTCTCACATGATGATCGGACACGACCTAGTCGATTCGGATCATGTATCACTTAGATGACTAGAGGGATGTCTATCTGAGTGGGAGTTCATTGAATAATTTGATTAGATGAACTTAATTATCATGAACATAGTCTAAATTGTCTTTGCAAATTATGTTGTGAACTAATAGCTCGTGCTTTAGCTCTTTGTTTTAATACGTTCCTAGAGAAAGACTAAGTTGAAAGATATTGTAAGCAATTGTGCGGACTAGGGCCGTAGTCTGAGGATTGTCCTCACTGCTACACAGAAGGCTTCTGTCCTTGATGCACCGCTTGGTGTGCCAACCCCTCTGACGTTGTCTGTGGATGTTGTGAACATCTGGTAGACACGTTCTGATGACTACCTGATAGTTTAGTGCGCCATGCTTTATGTCTTAGAGTCGGGGCTCCAAAAGCGTTTTGAACACCATAGAACATATGAGATGTTCGAAGAGCTGAAATTGGTATTTCAGGCTCATGCCCGTGTTGAGAGGTTGAGACCTCTGACAAGACCTTTGCCTACAAGATGGAGGAGAATATCTCAGCAGTGAGCATGTGCTCAGAATGTTTGGGTACTTCAATCACTTGAATCAAGTGGGAGTTAATCTTCCAGATAAGAGAGTGATTGACAAAAGTTCTTTGCTATCACCAAGCTACTAGAGTTTCGTGATGAACTATAACATGCAAGGGAAGATAATCCCGGAGCTGTGCATCATGCTTAAGGCTGTAAAGGTAGAAATCAAGAAGGAGCATCAAGTGTTGATGGTTAACAAGAGCACTGGTTTGAAAGAAGGGCAAGGGCAAGAAGGGAAACTTCTTGAATGGCAAGCCAGTTGCCGCTCCAGTGAAGAAACCCAAGAACCCAAACCCGAGACAAAGTGCTTCAATTAGGGGAACGGTCACTGATAGCGAAACCGCCTCAAATACTTGGTAGATAAGAAGGCTTTCAACTTCAACAAAAGTATATTTGATATATGTGTGTTATTGATGTGTACCTTACTAGTACTCCTAGTAGCACCTATGTATTAGATACCGGTTCAGTTGCTAATATCGGTAACTCGAAACAAAAGCTACGGAATTAACGGAGACTAGCTAAGGGCGAGGTGACGATGTGTGTTGGAAGTGTTTCCAAGGTTGATGTGATCACCATCGCACGCTCCCTCTACCTTCAGGAATAGTGTTGAACCTAGATAAATGTCATTTGGATTGGTGTCTGCGTTGAGCATGAACATGATTAGATCATGTTTATTGCAATACGGTTATTCATTTAAGTCAGAGAATAATGGTTATTCTGATTACATGAATAATACCTTCTATGGTCATGCACCCAATGTGAATGGTTTATTGAATCCTGGTCATAGTTATACACATGTTCATAACATTGACGCCAAAAGATGTAGAGTTGATAATGATAGTACCACTTTCATGTGGCACTACCGCTTAAGTCATATTGATGTAAAGCGCATGAAAGAACGTCCATGCTAATGGACTTTTGAAGTCACTTGATTTTGAATCACTTGACACATGCGAACCATGCCTCTTTAGCAAGATGACTAAAACCCCGTTCTTTGGAACAAGAACGGGCAAGTGACTTGTTGGAAATCATACATGCTAATGTGTGCGGTCCGATGAGTGTTGACGCGGGCGGTGGATATCGTTATTTTCTCACCTTCACCGGTGAATTGAATAGATATGGGTATATTTACTTAATGAAGCATAAGTCTGAAATGTTTGAAAAGTTCAAGCAATTTCAGAGTTAAGTTGAGAGTCATCGTAACAAGAAGATCAAGTTCCTTCGATCTGATCAAAGGGAAAGTATCTGAGTTATGAGTTTGGCAATCACTAAAGACAAGGTGGAATCGTTTCATAGTTGACGCCACCTAGAACACCATAGCATGATGGTGTGTCCGAACGTCGTAATCGAACCTTATTGGATATGGTGTATGATGTCTCTTACCAATCTACCGCTATTTTTTTTGGGGGGGGGGGTTATGCATTAAAGACAATTAAATTCACTTTAAATAGGGCACCATCTAAGTCTGTGGAGACGACACCGTATGAACTATGGTTTGGCAAGAGACCAAAGTTGTTGTTTCTTAAGGTTTGGGGCTACGATGCTTATGTCGATAGGCTTCGGTCATAAAAGCTCGAACCCAAAGCGGAAAGTTGTATCTTCATAGAATACCCAAACGAGACGATTGGGTATACCTTCTATCTCAGATCTGAGGGCAAAGTGTTTGTCGCTAAGAATAGGTCCTTTCTCGAGAAAGAGAGTGGGAGGAAGATAGAACTTGATGAGGTTGTTGAACCTTCACTTCAACAAGAGAGTAGCGCAGCGCAGCAAGATGTTTCTATGGCAACTACGTCAGTTGAAGAGAAAGATAACGGTGATGATCATGAAGCTTCAGATCAAATTACTATCGAACCACGTAGGTCGACAAGGGTGTGTACAACTTCTAAGTGGTAACCCTGTCTTAAAGGTCATGTTGTTGGACAACGATGAACTTATGAGCTATGAAGAAGCTATGGTGGGCCCGGATTCCAACAAATGGCTAGAAGCCATGAAACCCGAGATAGGATCCATGTATGAGAACAAAGTATGGACTTTGGTGGACTTTCCCGATGAACGGTAAACCATTGAGAATAAATGGATCTTTAAGAAGAAGACAGACGCTGATGGTAATGTCACCATTTGTGAAGCTCGACTTGTCTCAAAGAAGTTTCCGACAAGTTCAAGGAGTTGACTATGATGAGACTCTCTCAATCATAGCGATGCTAAAGTATGTTAGAACTATGTTAGCAGTTGTTGCATTTTCATTTACGAAATCAGGCAGGTGGATGTCAAAACAAAGTTTCCTTGACGATTTCCATGAGAAAAGGTTGTACTCCCTCCGTCCGAAAATACTTGTCATTGAAATTGATGTATCTAGATGTATTTTAGTTCTGGATACATCCATTTTCATCCATTTTGATGACAAGTATTTCCGGATGGAGGGAGTATGTGATACAACCAAAAGGTTTTTGTCAATCCTAAGGATGCTAAAAGGTATGCAAACTCCGGCGATCCTTCTATGGATTGGAGAAAGCATCTCGGAGTTGGAACATACGCTTTGATGAGGCGATCAAAGCATTTGGGTTTATACAAAGTTTGCAAGAAACTTGTATTTGCAAGAAAGTGAGTGGGAGCATTACAACATTTCTGATAGGTATATATGGATGACATATTGTTGATCAAAAATGATGTAGAATTTCTAGAAAGCATAAAGGGTTGTTTTAATGGAGTTTTTCAAAGGAAGACCTGTGTAAAACTGCTTACATGTTGGGTATCAAGATCTATAGTGATAGATCAAGACGCCCAATAAGACTTTCACGGAGCACATACCTTGACATGATCTTAAAGGAGTTCAAGATGGATCAGTCAAAGAAGGAGTTCTTGCCTGAGTTGTGAGGTGTGAAGTTAAGACTTGAAGCTCGACCATGGCATAAGAAAGAGAAATGACGAAAGTCGTCCCCTATGCCTTAGCCATAGGCTCTATACGATATGCCATGTTGTGTACCGCGATGTGCCTTGCCACGTGTCTGGCAAGGGGGTACAAGAGTGATCCAGGAGTGGATCATTGGACAGCGGTCAAAATTGTCCTTAGGAATAAGGAAATGTTTCTCGTTTATGGAGGTGATAAAGAGTTTGGTGTAAAGGGTTACGTCGATGCAAGCTTTAACACCTATCCGGATGACTCTGAGTAGCAAACCGGATACGTATAGTGGAGCATAGTAGCAACATCTACAATATGAAATCGAGATTTGCGAAGAACACACAGATCTGAATGTTGCAGACCCGTTGACTAAAACCTCTCTCGTAAGCATAACATGATCAAACCCTAGAACTCTATGAGTGTTAATCACATGGCGATGTGAACTAGACTATTGACTCTAGTAAACTCTTTGGGTATTAGTCACATGGCGATATGAACTATGAGTGTTAATCACATGGCGATGTGAACTAGATTATTGACTCTAGTGCAAGTGGGAGACTATTGGAAATATGCCCTAGAGGCAATAATAAAATGGTTATTATTATATTTCCTTGTTCGTGATAATTGTCTATTGTTCATGCTATAATTGTATTAACCGGAAACGTAATACATGTGTGAATACATAGACCACAACATGTCCCTAGTAAGCCTCTAGTTGACTAGCTCATTGATCGATAGATGGTTACGGTTTCCTGACCATGGACATTGGATGTCATTGATAACGGGATCACATCATTAGGAGAATGATGTGATGGACAAGACCCAATCTTAAGCGTAGCACAAGATCGTGTAGTTCGTTTGCTAAAGCTTTTCTAATGTCAAGTATCATTTCCTTAGACCATGAGATTGTGCAACTCCCGGATACCGTAGGAATGCTTTGGGTGTACCAAATGTCACAACATAACTGGGTGACTATAAAGGTGCACTGCAGGTATCTCCGAAAGTGTCTGTTGGGTTGGCACGAATCGAGACTGGGATTTGTCACTCTGTATGACGGAGAGGTATCTCTGGGCCCACTCGGTAATGCATCATCATAATGAGCTCAATGTGACTAAGGAGTTAGCCATGGGATCATGCGTTAAGAAATGAGTAAAGAGACTTGCCAGTAACAAGATTGAACGAGGTATGGGGATACCGACGATCGAATCTCGGGCAAGTAACATACCGATAGACAAAGGGATTTGTATACAGGATTGATTGAATCCCCGACATCGTGGTTCATCCGATGAGATAATCATGGAACATGTGGGAGCCAATATGAGTATCCAGATCCCGCTATTGGTTATTGGCCGAAGAGATGTCTCGGTCCTGTCTGCATGGTTCCCGAACCCATAGGGTCTACACACTTAATGTTTTGTGACGCTAGAGTTGTTCGGAGTCCCAGATGAGATCCCGGACGTGACGAGGAGTTCCAGAATGGTCCGGAGGTGAAGATCGATATATTGGACGAAGGGTATTGGAGTCCGGAATTGTTCCGGGGGTACCGGGTGACGACCAGCGTGTCCGAAAGGGGTTTCGGAGGCCCCGACAAGCGTTGGGGGGCCTTATGGCCAAGGGGAGGGGGCACATCAGCCCACTAAGGGGCTGAGCGCCCCTCCCACCCCATATCACGTAACTTGAAGAGGTGGGGGCGCCTCCCCTAGGGCAGTCAACCCTCCCGGCTTGGGGGCAAGTTTCTAGGGGTGGGGGCACCCAAACCCATCTAGGCTTTCCCCTGTGGCCGCCGCCCATCCCCTAGGGAACCCTATGACGCCTCCTCCACCCCCTTCCCCCCTATATATAGTGAGGGAGAGATAGGGCAGCCGCACCCTTCCACTGGCACAGCCCCTCCCCCTCTCCTACACCTCCTCCTCCGTAGCGCTTGGCGAAGCCCTGCCAGAGAACCACGAGCTCCATCACCACCATGCCGTCGTGCTGTCCGAGTTCTCCCTCAACTTCTCCTCCCCCCTTGCTGGATCAAGAAGGAGGAGACGTCCCCGAGCTGTACGTGTGTTGAACACAAAGGCGCCGTTGTTCGACGCTTAGATCGGAATCGACGGCGATATGAATCACCGCGTGTACGACTCCACCAACTGCGTTCTTGTAACGCTTCCACTCAGAGATCTTCAAGGGTATGAAGATGCACTCCCTCTCTCTCATTGCTAGTATCTCCTAGATTGATCTTGGTGACGCGTAGGAAATTTTTTGAATTATTGCTACGTTCCCCAACAAGACTGTGTCTCGGTCATCTGTTGATCAAACATCATGTAGTGCGAGAAATCCAATGGAGGAGATCGAGTCTTGTGGGGAAAAGTGCGCAACCTCTGCAGAGTGTACAAACTAATCATGGTTAGTCGTGTCCCCGGTTATGGACATCTTGAGTATCTGGCTTGAATTATTATGTTGATCTTATCACTTTACTTAATGAAATTGTTGGGTTATAATTATTATTTTGGGATTGAGTTAGAGGAACCTTCTCAATAATGTCATAAAATTTGTAGTTAAATAAAATATATTCCTTTGTTGTAGGAAAAAATTAGCTTTATGCAAATGATAACAGTAGAGCCTCCACCAGCCAAATATGCATGTAGTGATAGCTGTTATTTGTTCATTGCTCTATGGTGTTATCTTGCCAGCATATTCCATGTGTTGACCTACACGGCTGCAACGTATCATGTTGCAAAATTTTCAGACGAAGAGTAAGGTGCGATAGGTCGTTGTCATGCACTCAATTTTGCCGTGGAGTTGGATGGACTCATTTATCTTTGAAGCTTCCGCAGTTATCTTATTTAGATGGCCTTTAGCCATATTATTGTAATAAGTTCTCTTTTCGAGATAGTCATGTAATAATTGTGTGATTGAACTCTGCAATAAATCCTCGAGTACTGTGTGTGTCAGCAATACTGATCTAGGGATGACACTTAAGCACAGAGACTACGGTCCATTGGGATCGGGTCACTACACGTACGCTGACGGGTCACGGGAGTTCACCATGTTGAAGAGGCCGCCGGAGATGGTGAGGAAGAGCCACTTGACTATGCAGGCGTCACGGCAAGCCACTCGTCGTTGTCCTTCATGTCACGGAAGTCGACGCTCCCGTCAACATGCTCAATGAGACGGTAAGAGTGGAACAGTAGCGTGAAGTAGGCGCGCCACACGTTGTAGGATGGCTAGTCGAGGATGACGGGTACATGGTCTTTGATGTGAAGCTCGTTGAGGCGGTCGGAGGTGAACATGGCACCGGCGAAAAAACCGGCGTCGGATGGATCGGCCTTGGAGCGGGACATGGTGGCTTCGGGTGATGGGAAGGAGGAGGCGGTGGCTACAGGAGGAAGAGAGTAGTGGCGGCGGCTTAGGGTTTGAGTGGTGGCCGAGGGAAGGGGAGGCAGCGGCTGTAGAATAGCAGCGGCGGTGGCACTAGGGTTTGGGGAGAAGGGAGCAGTGGCGGCTGTGGGAAGAAGGGAGCAGCGACGGCGTAGGGTTTAGGGTAGGAGGAGGCGGCAGCAGCAGCTACGGGAGAGGTAGCGGCGGCGGCAGCGTTAGGGTTTGGAGTTGGCGGCAGCGGCGGCTACGGGAGGGTGCAGCGGGTGCGGGTTGCGGAAGCGAGAGGAGATCGCGGTAAAACTGATACCATGTAGAAAGGATATGCAGTGCAACTCATTGTATTCCATGGAGTACGTCACAATATATACACAGGATGTCTTGCGTGACAAGGAAACTAATTCTACCATATTTCTAAGAGTCAACTATACAAGGCTAGAGAAGATAGGAATAGTTATACAAATATGTCACGTTCAACACCACGTAGTAACCGTATGTCTGCAGTTTTGCAAGGCATTCTAGATGGGTTTTTGAATGAGAACAGTATCACAACCATCTAGTAATCAAACTGACACTCCAGGAATAACAAAAGACACGTATCTGTATTGGCATTTGATATATGCGTGTGACTTACTTCCTCCATTCCTAAATATAAGTTTTTCTAGGAATTTCAATATGGACTATATACATGTATATAGACCTAGTTCAGAGTGTAGATTTATTCATTTTGATTCATATGCAGTCCATATTAAAATCTCCAAAAAAACTTACATTTAGGAACGAAGAAAATAGATCAGAGATAATCCAAGTGACGTAATAATTAAGATAAAGAAACAATGGAGACGTGATAGAGTATCTTTTGCGCTTTTCATGATCCTTGCTCCAGCGAGATAAGGGCCAGTTCTTTTGGCAGTTTAAAAAATAAGCCGCCAGAGGCTGAGGAAGCATATTTTGAGTGACGTAGATCAGCTGAGCTCCTCTCCCTCCTCACCCTCTGCGCCCGGGCCACTCTGGCCGCGGCGGCCACCAAACGCCCCAGCCCTGCCTCAGGCGGCCGGAGGACCCGCCCCTGGCCATGCCGCGCTGCTCCCAAGCGGGGGCCCCGGCCTCGCCGACCACCAGCCTGGCCTGGAGCACCCCGGAGAAGGGGGATATCTGGGCCGCGTCCAGCGGTCCGTCCCAGGTGCTGGAGACGCCTGCTGCCCTGTCGCCGCGATTCCGCGCATCGGCTGGGCCCTCCCTGTGCGGATCCGGCTCTGCTGCGGCGTCTGCCCGGCGGATAATCCCACACGCCCCATCTTGGGGGTAACCACCTAAAATCCATTGTGGTGGTGCCTCCACCCCAAGCTCGGTCGGCGGAGGGAAGCATTGACGGCGCCATTGAAGAGGGATGGACGCTCCATCAATCCCGCAAGAACCGGCGCGCGTGCTCAGATCCAACGGCCCCTGGCCTGATCTGGAACAGTTGTCCTCCACTCGTCGCCATTGCCACGCCTCCGGCTGCGAGGCCTTTTTAAGCAGGTTCAAAGGTCTATGTTTTCGTTGCCTGAGCACTCGCCATCGTAGAGTAGATTGTAGAGACCCCCTGCGCTACATCATCTGCAAGCGGCAGGGGCACTACGACTGGGAATGCCTGCAAAATCCATGAAGAAAGAGAGGAGGGGGCTCTGCTAGAGAGTGGCTTGGCGACCCTATGCGCTCGGCCTTCCCTGCTCACGGCCCCCCTGCATCCCAGCCGCTCGCACCTCCTCCTCGCCCCCCTGCTGCCATGGGGCTGGCACCGGCCGTCGACCACTCCCGCCGCCCGCACAACAGCCACAAGGTCATCGCCTCCACCCCTGTGATGGAGCACCAAGTGTTTCTGCTGAACCAGCACACCGTTGTCCTCACCACGGTGGGCACCAAGGCGCACGCCGCTAGCCCTCTGTCCATCGGACGGGCGCTGGAGAAGGAGCTGAAGATCCCACCTCACCTGTTGCGCGTGACCGTCCACGACCCCGAAGACTTCTTCGTCTTCTTCAATCTGTCGACGCACAAGGATCTGGCGGTGCGGCATGGCTCGCTCACTGTCGATGGAGTGCCGTTCATGCTGGAGGCCTAGCAGGAGGACGCCCACGCCGTGGACCAGAAGTGGATGCTGCACGTCCGGGCCGTCATTGAGAAGCTGCCCATGCAGCTCTGGACACTAGAAGGCGCAGTGGAGGCCCTTGGAGACAAGGTGATCATCGACCGGCTCGACAGCCGGACCTTCGAACGCCCCGACACCAAGCTGGTCGCGTGCTGGGTCTGGGTCTGGAACCTCTCCTTCATCCCGACCAAGCGGACGATCTTGAAGCATGCGAGGGGGGCGGGCCGCGTGGAGGAGATGCACGGCTACTAGCCACCGAGCCGCACGGTTGCCCCTCCACCGGAGCTGCTGAAGTATGACCTGCTGCTGCATGTCGACCGAGTGGAGGATTGGACGCTGCTTTCGCCGCGCTCCTCGCACTCGCCGTAGAGTGGCCTCCCCTCCGACGACGATGACGATGACGACTGCCCATACCCCCGCATCGACTCTGGGGTCTGGACCGTGCACGTCGAAGATGGACGGCCCGCACAGGCCCCGGCGCCCCTGCTGCGCCCACCCCCACGCATCTCCTCCTCTGGCTGCAAGAGGATGCCGCTGGGGGGTGCCCACAGGGAGCACGACGGAGACGATCAAGGCCACCACCGATGATCGTGGAAGGAGGCGCTGCTAGGGAGAGGGCGTGCGGGTGATCACGGCAAGGCGCCCAAGGCCACCAGCAGGCACCGCAATCGCACCCCGACATCGAGGCACCGCCACTGTGCGCCTGGAGACCGGCCACTCGACGCTGGTGCGCACCCGCAGGCACTCCGGGAGCGTGCAACTGGTGGCTCCAGAGGAAAGAGCAAGGAGGGCGCCTGCTCGTCGGCCTTCAAGGAAGCTGAGCCGGCCAAGGAAAAGCTGCAGTGGCCGGGGCGGGGGGGGGGAGTCCATATCCCTGCTCGCCCACCTCGCAAGCTGCATCGAGACACTGCATCCTTCTCAACTGCACCAGCGGATGACCCCGTGGCCGAGTTCTTTTAGGGGGCCAAGCAGCAACTGACTCCACCTAAACGCCCTAATGCTTTGGCCCCGGCGCTGGACAAGGTGATCGCGGCCAAGATCAACAAGCCCCTTGATTTCGCTGACGAAGATAGGGGCAGTGGGGAATCGCTGGACCTTGGGCCGGCACTGTCGCTGGTGCGCCACACCCCCACTACCACGACCTCGCACGCGCTCCAGCTGGGGGCCGTGACAAGGCAGGTGACTGAGTTGCAGCTGGGCGGGGGTGGTGGAAGTGAGGAGCCGTAGCCACCGACGCTTCCGTTCTTCACCAGTGCACCCACTCCGGTGATTGGCAACCTGCCAGCAAGAGACAAGCCCCCCCCCCCCAAGACTAGAGCGACCAGCGTCCTTGTCCGAGATAGCGCGCGTCAGGCAAGCAACCCGTCATCGGTGCCCCATGCGCAGCGTGCAACCTTTCGATTGGTGCATGGCCTTGGGATCCTGGGACCTTAGGAGAAGATGACAGCGACAGCGGCCGAGGCGCTCATCTGTCGCTTCGATGAGCCCCTGACTGATGAAGACATTGCTGTGATCGCAAGGCTGACCCGCCTGGACGCCCAGGCTCTGAAGGCTGCTGCTGGCATGCTTGGTGTCGATGGAGAGGCCTCTGGCCGCCCGGTTTTCCCCATGTTAGTTCAGCACCGTGGTCGACGACGACCAACCATGGGTTGGGTGAAGTTAGGGAGTAGTTTGTTAGCCGTACGGCTTGCGAGTTGTAACAGTAGTTGGGCATGGTTGCTAGTTGTTTGCCGGTGGGGTTTTGGGACTATTGGTGGCCGCCGGCAACCCCCGAATGGTAGGAAAGTGTACTCGTCGTTATTTTCAGTAAAAGTAGTCGTTGTTGTTCAATCCTGGCTTGCGCCCATGGCCAGCCCCCTACGTATGACACAAGTTCCCGATGAGTAGCACAGTAGGCCCGATCATGAGTTGGAATGTCCGGGGCCTGAACAATCCAGCCCGGCGATCCGTAGTGCAGGACACGGCAAACACGCACCACCTCGCCATTCTCTGCATCCAGGAAACCAAGCTTGAAGAGTGGACGCCAGTGATCGCCAGGGAAGTAGGAGGCCCAAGGCTTGATGATTGCATTGTTCTACCAGCTAATGGCACAAGAGGAGGCGCCGCTATCTTCTGGGACTCAACCTCGGCTAGAATCCAATCCCACACGACCGGGGAGTTCTTCATCACGGCCAAGGTCACCGTTCTATCATCAGGAGCTAGTTTTTGGTTAACAATAGTCTACGGTCCATCTGAGAGCACTCGAAAGGACAGTTTCCTGGCGAGCTAGCGAGAAGCGCCCCTCCCCGAGGAGAGCCATGGCTCCTAAATGGTGATTTTAACATCATCTACGAGGCCCGTGACAAAAACAACAGCAATATAAATAGGAGGGTCATGGGTAAGTTTAGGACGGCAATTGACGTCGGTGGCCTGCACGAAATCAAATGCAAAAATAGGCACTTCACTTGGAGTAGCGAGCGCCAGGACCCAACCCTAGCGAGCATAGACAAGTTCTTCTGCACAATCGAGTGGGAGGTCATGTTCCCGGATTTCATGCTGCACGCGGCGTCCACCTCATGCTCGGATCACTGCCCGCTGCTTCTAGCTACTGTTGCTGCCCCTAGGCTGGCGCCACGGTTCCGTTTTGAATCTTTCTGGCCACGGTTCCCGTGTTTCCACGAGACGGTGCAACAAGCATGGCAGCGGCCAGCCCCAGCGGCATGCGCATTCGCCCGCCTGAACATCAAAATGCACCGGGTAGCTAGGGACTTAAAAATTTGGCGCAGATCACTGTTTAGCGATGCAAAAATGCAGCTGCAGCTCGCCACTCTGGTGGTTCTCCGACTAGACATAGCACAAGAACGCCGGCCGCTTACACAGAGTGAGTTTCACCTTTGAAAGCTTCTGAAGCTGCGTATTCTGGGGCTGGCGGTGGTGGAAAGAGTCCGGAAACGCCAAGCATCAAGGATAACATGGCTGCGGGCAGGAGACGCTCAAACAGCCTTTTTCCAAGCCAAGATCAATGCCAGGCGCAGGAAAAACTTCATCCACTCGCTGCATGGATCGAGGGGTATTGCCACCACCCATGACGACAAGGAGGAAATCGTCCATAGCCATTTCGCTGGATCGTTAGGAACTAGGAAGAACCGACCACACACTATCGACTGGAGCTACATCGACATGCCTACGGTACAAGGTGGTGGCCTAGACAATCCGTTCACTGGGCAGGAAGTGTGGCAGGCGATCAAGCAATCGCCGGCGGAGAAGTCACCGGGCCCGGATGGTTTCTCAGGTGTCTTCTTCAGAAGCTGCTGGCCAACCATAAAAAGGGATGTCATGGAGGTTTTTCATCAATTCTACCATCTAGCCGGGGATAATTTCCACATGCTAAACACAGCTGTTCTGGTTCTTCTTCCTAAGAAGGATGGCGCCGCTACAATTAATGACTACAGACCGATTAGCTTAGTGCACTCCGTCGCAAAACTGATCTCCAAAGTGCTCTTGCTCCGCCTAGCGACGGTGATCCAGAGCCTGATCTCCCCGGCACAGACGACGTTCCTCGGGACAAAATGCATACATGATAGCTACCTCTTTGTGCAAAACTGTGTCAAGTCACTCCACGCAAAGAAAACTCCGGCCCTGCTACTCAAATTAGACATCTCCAAGGCATTTGACAATGTCTCCTGGGACTACCTGCTTGAGCTCCTCCAACAGCTAGGTTTTAGCGCACAATGGCGCGACTGGATTGCACTACTTCTCTCCACCTCCTCGTCGAATTTTCTGCTCAATGGCGTCCCAGGGCCGAAGATAGATCACCAAAAGGGGCCGCGGCAAGGCGAGCCCCTATCACTGCTCCTTTTCATCCTAGCCATTGATCCGCTGCATAGAGTAATCAAAGCGGCGGTGGAGCACGATCTGATCACTCCTCTACCAGGCTGCGAAGTCAAGCTTAGAGTTAGTCTCTATGCGGACGATGTAGTAATCTTCGCAAACCCAAACCAGCATGAAGTGCAAACTATCATGGAGATCCTAACTGAGTTTGGCAACGCCACTAGGCTACATATCAACCCGGCCAAATCAACTGCAACACTGATACGATGTGAACAAATTGATCTCTCTGAGATTCTCAGGAGTTTTGGTGGTTTCGTCGCCCATTTCCCCACTAGATATCTTGGGCTCCCGGTAACAACAACACGGCTTAGACTAGTGCACCTGCAGTTCCTTATTGATCGGATCAGAGCTCGATTAGCAGGTTGGAAAGGCCGCCTTCTCCCCCTGAGCAGCAGAAGAGTGCTGGTCCGCAGTGTGCTCAGCGCCATGCCGACCTTCGCCCTCTCAGTGCTGCGGGTTCCACCAAAATTACTCAAAGAAATCGATAAGTGTAGGAGGCATTTCCTTTGGAAGCAGGAGGAGGAAACAACGGGGGCTAGCTGCAGGGGAAATTGGCCAACAGTCTGTGCGCCAACTGAGAAGGGAGGGCTTGGCATCCTGGACCTGCAAAGTTTCAGCCGAGCACTCCGGCTACGCTGGCTATGGATTGCTTGGAAAGACCCGGACAGACCATGGGTTGGCACACCACCGCCATGCGATGACGTGGACAGAGCCCTGTTTGCTACAGCAACAACGGTGACAATTGGAGATGGCAGAACGACGTCGTTTTGGCGATCAGCATGGCTAGGCCTTGGAACTCTTGCTCAAGGCTATCCAGCCTTGTTCAAGCACTCCCGGTGTAAAAACAGAACAGTTTCAGAAGCGCTACAAAACGAAGCATGGATCAACGACCTTGAGCACGGTGATATCAACACGATACTCCCTGATTTTCTACGGTTGCACCGAAGGATCCGAGAGGCAAACATCCTGCTAAATGAAGATGAAAGGGACCAAATTCGGTGGAACATGGAGGCGAAAGGAGAATACACAGCAAGTTCCGCTTACCAGATGCATTTTCAGGGACGGCACAATTCAGTCTTTGAAGGCATCATCTGGAAAGCCTGGGCTCCAGGGAAGATAAAGATTTTTTGCTGGCTGCTGCTGCAAAACCGAATCTGGTCCAATGACAGACTTCAGCGACGAGGCTGGCCAAATGGCTATTTCTGTCAGCTCTGCCACAGGAGCTTGGAAACAAGCAAGCACATTATCTGGGAGTGTCCCATGGCTTGGAGCGTGTGGCAACAGGTGGCGTCATGGCGCGGCTGCTCCACCTTCACGCCAAAGGACGAGTGGCGCCAAAAAGAACCTTTGACAATCGTCAGAAATATAATCAGCAGGGCGGCGCCGGGGGAGCGAAAAGGAGTGAAAACCATGCTTCTTGCAACATGCTGGGAAATTTGGCAGGAGAGAAATAGATGCACTTTCAAAACGAATGTCGCATCCACATCTGACATTATGAGGGATTTGAAAAGCTCGATCGATTTATGAAGACTCGCGGGAGCAAGCTGTATTGAGAGCCCATTCAGGGATCCTCCGTGAGATTATAGGTTATGTGAGGCATCTCTTTTTATTTTTTTTCTCCTTTTTATCCTTGGTCAAATGACCGTCACGCACACTGTTTTATTTATCATCATGTTCTCCCTGCTATGAATCAATGAAATAGCCAGCAATTGTTGGACATTTTCAAAAAAAAAATTAAGCCGCCTTCTTTTCAGCTTTTTTCATAAACCGCCTTTCTTATTCATTGGGCCTTCTAAACTAGTTATGAAATAACTAATTTAGAAGTCTCAACAAATCTTGGAAGCGGCTTATTTTTTAAACTAGGGAGAGGCGGTTTATTTTCTAAACCGCCCAAAAAAACTGGCCAACAGCTAACACCAATTTAGTCCAGTTGCTAGATTATTACTACTACATTTTTGCTTCCTTGGCTTACCGTACGTATTGTCGCGGTCACATGCCTGGTTGTTCTCGGCTAGTGATGTTCTCGATTTTTATTTTTATTTTGATAAAAATGTTGTCCTCGAATTCTCACGAACACAAACTCCATCCGCTAACTACTCCCTCTGTCGTCCTTATGCAGAAAAAATTGGACGCTGAAAATTTTATGATCCCAAGGCGGGTAAAAGAACAAAAACTCCACAGTTTCTCACTACTACTTGACACGCAGCAAGTAAGCGTAGCACTCAAATTAATGGATGCATCAGTCCGCCAAGTATATTCAAGCACACCGTCATCTATACGCAATTTTGTAGCTAGTGAATACACCGGCATATATGCCGTCGGCACGCGTTAAGCGGCCGCGACAGCGCCGAGCCTGCACGCGGTCCTGGCCGTGGACCCGACGGCGCAGCTTCTGCTCCTGCTCTCGTCCATCATCACACGCCCACCGACAAGACCCCGCTGCTTCATGCCGCTGAGACCTGTCGTTGTTGATGTGTCAGATACCACGCCGCTCCTTCTCTTGTTCCTTTCAGCCAGCACTTGCTCCAAAACGATGCTCCCAGAAGGGAGAACGACATCAAAAACGTCGCCATCGTCCGATCCGATAAACCTAGATCTAGGGTTTCCCCCAGAACCTCTCGATCAGGTTGACGTTACCTGCAACGACGATGCCTCGAGAAGGGAACGACGTCCGAGACGCCGCAATCGTCCGCCAAGACCACAGTCAGGCACGATTTTCACCGGAAGCCACGTCGTCCCGATCCCGCGGCTAGCTGGAACCGAGCGGAGCCTCTCCACGAAGACGAACGCCGTCATCGGCAATCCGGCAAAGATCTGTCATCTCCTCGCCAGTCTCTCCACGCGTCGCCGGTCGGCGGAAGGCCACACCGCGGCGGATCCGATCGGGGCGTTGGATCCGCAGTCGCCACCGCCACCATCTCCGCACAGATCAGCCACCCCGTCCGATGGGGCGCTGCCACCGCCGCCGTCCACAGGGCCGCCGCCGCACGGCATGGGATCGACGCCCCAGCCGCCGCCTTCGGATCTCACAAGAGGGGTCGCCCTACCTCCTTTGATGAGATCGCACCGTATCCACCAGCCCAGGTGCCTTCGGCACCGAGCCCGCTGCCACTGCAGCCCACGCCGGCGGTAGCGGCGGCAGAAGGAGGGGGAAGGGGAGGCCTGCGGTGCTAGGGTTGAAGGACCCCTGGCGTCGCCCAGAGGGAGGCGACGCGAAGGGAGGGAAGGGGTATTCTCGATGAGGAATAGACTTCGAAAACATTCTTGGCCGATTTCAGCGCTCTTTTTAAAAGTTCACGTAGACCATGATTTGGCCAATCTCTCACTTTTTTTTTGAAGAATGGCCAAACTCTCACTTAAGAAGACAATCAGCGGTATTCGTGTAAGTTGGGCCTTGCAGCTTGCGCCGCTTTGGGTAAATTATGGTCTCATCTACCCGACAAACATTAGCACTAAGCAAAAGAAGGCTAATGCGCCTAAAAAAACTAGGATCAGAATATCCGGCGAACGTCAGAGGCATGAAAAATCGAACATTTTTATGCCAAATTATGTTCGCTGAAGATATCAAGTTTGGTTGATGAACATGACAAATCCGTATAAATTAACTTTTAAACTAAATTTATCATCATCGCACCCATATAAATTGTCATGAAAAATGCCAGATTTTTCATGCCGTTTCAAAAAGCAAAAGAATGCTGATCAGCCGCTGTCCAGCCGAACAAAAACACACCGTCGTTGAATGGAGAAAAACGGATACTTGGCCTGGAGTCCGAGAGAAAAAAGAGTCGCCGAGCATGCATGTCCGCCCGGCCGACAAAGGTTGGTGCAGCCCGTTCTTTAATGGCGACGGTCAAGAAAGCCGACAACCTTGAAATATTATTGATAATCCCCAAGGCCGGGAAAAGAACAAAAACTTCATAATTTCACACTACTTGACACGCAGCAAGTGAGCGTAGCACTCAGAATCGGACGCATCAGGCCGCCAACTACTTCCTCCGTTTTTTTAGTCCGCAGGTAAGATTTGGTCAAAGTCAAACTTTGACTAAGTTTATAGAAAAAAATATCAAGATTCACAATATAAAATTAATTTTTTTAGATGCATCATGAAATTAATTTTCATACCATATATATTTAATATTGTAGATATTGATACTTTTTCATACAAAGTTGGTCAAACTTTACAAAGCTTGACTTTGATCAAATCTTATATGCAGACTAAAAAAACGGAGGGAGTATATTCAAGCACACCGGCATCTATGCCGTCGGCGCGTGTTAAGCGGCCGCGACAGCGCCGGGCCTGCGCGCCGTGCTGGCCGTGGACCCGACGGCGCAGCTCCTGCTCCTTGGGCCCAGCGCATGCGCCGCGCCGCCGTCGTCGAGCCCGAACTCGCACGGCCGGTCCTCGTCGATCCTCCCGATGGCCACGCTCTGGCTCCGCGTCCCGACGCCGGCTGGCCTGGGCGGCCCGGCGCGCGAGGCGGCCCTGACGAGCCGCCGGCCAATTGGTGGAAGTGGAACCCCTGGCTCCGGCTCCGGGACACGGCCGCTATGCCCACCGGCCCGCGCCCCGCCGCGCAGGCCGCCATCCGGCTGGCGTAGAGGTCGCGACGCGGACCAGGACGGCCAGCGCGCGCACGCCCTTGCTCGCCGCCGCCGCCGACATGTCTCTGATCGATGGCAACGCCTTGCCGTTTCTTAGCGCCCGGGAGACGACGCCACTGGCTACGCGACGTCGGGCAAATTGCAGTGCTCGTGCTTGTCGCTGGGGGCTGGGGCTATATATGAGCTGGTAGGCGACTCGTTCTCAGCGAAGTGACGTGACGCGTCGTAGGTGGAGGGCTGCAGAGCACGGGAGGTCTGACTCGCACTCACTTGGTCATCCGTTTGGATTTGGCCGGTTCAAATTGGACGTGCTCTGGCGCGCGTCGATATGGACAGGGCCGGCCCTGGGGAGGGGCAGGGGAGAGACCGCCCCGGGCCCCCGAAGTCTAGGGGCCCCCTCCCGGTCAATGTTGTCCATGGGCTAGTCAGGTACGTATGTGTATATGTGCAGGTAAATCCATCCCACGAGAGAAACCAGAGCACCTATAGGCCGCTCGTTGTGGCAAAATGCCGGCGCTTCGCACAGGAGCGGCTAGCGTGGGCCGGCCCATTTACAGTGGCACGCAGCGGAACGTTTCCAAGATGGAAAATCGCAAAAAATAAAATAAACGCTAGCGCTGTAACTCGAACACGCGACTTTGCACTAATTGGCCTGCCGTGCAAACCACTGCGATGTAGACATTCTCATGTTCAATTAGCAGCGCTCCAGTTAAAGTCTACAGATAATTTATAGGGTCGAACCGACAACCTCCTACAACTGAATTTTTCAAAATTATGAATATTTTCTTCAAAATAAAAACACTTTCCGAATTTTCATACAAATCTTGTAAAACAGGAACATTTTGATGATGTGAACAAATTTGAAAAAGGGGAACATTTTCTTGAATTTGTGAACAAAAAATAAAAATGTTTATGTTTCTAAAACTTCCAGAACATTTTTTGAATTTGTGTTTTTTTTAAAAACATGAACTATTATTGAATTTGTGAACAAATTTGGAAAGCTGGAACATTTTTTTCAATTCCCAAACATTTTTTGAATCTTGAGAACAAATTTTGAAATGGTGAACAATTTAAAAAAATCCTGAACAAATTTGGAAGCGCGAACAATTTTTTAAAGCAGGAAATTTTTTGAATCTTGAGAATGTATTTTGAAACTGAGAGAAATTTTGAAAAATTCCAAACAAATTTGGAAGTCCGAACAATTTTTTAAAGCACGAACATTTTTTGAATCTAGAAAACATATTTTGAAGCGGCGAGAAATTTTGAAAAATCCCGAACAAATTTGGAAGCACGAACATCTTTTGAATATGTGAACAAAAAATTGAAATTCAGTACATTTTCTGAATTTCAGAAGTTTTGTACTTTTTTGTATAACGAGAACAAATTTTGAATTTTGGGAACATTTTTTCAAAAACTGAAATTTTTTGGAAACATGAACAAAATTTAAAATTTTGTTTTTTTAAGGAAGAGAAGAAAAGAAAATCATAAACATTTTGTAAAACTACGAACATATTCTGAAAAAGAAAAATAAACTTAGAAAAGAAATTAAAACAAGAAACAAAAAACGAAAAAATGAAAAAGAAATAGAAACGAAAAAAAGAGAAATAAAAAAACTGTAGAAACCCGAAAAAGAACCAGAAAAAAACGATACAGAAAAAAAAAACCCGGTTCAGGGAACCTTCTGGAAGGTTCCCAAAACCGGTTTGGACGCATTATGTGTGGGCCGGCCCATTTGCGTCGCTCGCTGCGCTGCCCCTGTGCGATCGCTCGACAGTTTGCCGCAGCGAGCGGCAAATAGGATTTTCCGAGAGAAACTGCCTCCTTCTTTTGTTTTGTTTGCGATCCAAGAGGGGGGCCCTCAGGAGATGTGGAGCCTGGCCCAGCGCATGGCTGACGGCCTGACCATCGGACACATACAGCGAATAACCCATGTATCATTTTTTCCAGCCAAACGATCACGTCAATCTCCAGTCCCCCAATCCATCGCTACCGATGCTGCCACCGCCGCCGCGGCCACGATGGAGGATAAATCTGCAGGCTCGTCTTCACACCCTGGTAGGTAGGGATCCCTTTGCTCTTTTTTGGATTCGATCCCGTCAGTTCGTATTGATTTTGAGATTTCTGCCCTTTCTTGCTCTACACTGAAAAAATTGTAGTCCCCATGAGCAGGATTTCGACTGTCTCCAAGGCATTCAGATGGTCCCTCCCATATAGAAGATTTCAATTTGGGTTTTTGGATCAGGAATTCAGGATCAAAGTGGACACAAAATGATGCTTTTGTATCTGCATATGGTACAACTAATACAATGAATCTTCTGTTCATTTCTCATATTGCTTACGGAATTTAACCCATTATCCGTATTAAGCTTTGAAGATGATTTTTGTGCTTCATAAGATACCAAAGAAGTCTTATGAAAAGAACATGTATAAGGAGGTAGTGGATGTTTTGATAATGGCCCAGGTATGCTTCCTTTATGTGATTGTTTTTGTCCTACTGTAAGAAGCATGTGCATCTTATAAATAGATATATATTGACAAAAACGATGTGAGGTCCGTAAATGTCTCAAGATAGATTCGGTTTGGCAAATTTACACATTGAAAAGAAATTATTGAACAAGTTTGATATTCATATCGTCATTGGAACCTTTACATTTACAAAGTTAGAAATAAAATAAGGTAATATATAAGGGCCCTGATTTTTGTTTCGCCCCGGGCCCCCGAAATCTCAGGACCGGCCCTGGATATAGACGTTGCGTTGATGAATCCAGCAACGATGAATGTTCATCTAATGAAACTCAAGATGAACTTAGGGTGTCACACATGAGTTGGTCTGATTCCCGTTATCGACTACCCCCTTCCTCTACCTTAGGACGAAGGGAGTAGTATGTGTATTAGTTTGACGTGCTACTTGATAATTGGAAAAGTTTTGACTTAATCTTGCTCAATAGACTCTGCGATCCATAACCCGATGACCTATGGGTTGGTTAGTTACTTTGATGTTTATTGTCAATGCATATTTGAAACACCCGAACTCGTATATGGCAGTATATATTTTGTATTTTCCTTTGATGTGCTGTGGATGGGACCGAATTCATGCTTTGTACTGGCATAAATGCATGGGGAATACATTTTACGTATACTAATTATATTGGCATCATCCTTATTAACATAATTCGTCCATGTAATTCACATCCAAAGTTGAATGGATAAATCTAGCCTTGATAGGGACGCAGAGTTTCTGAGCCCGAGCTCAAATGAGCTCGGGTGAACAGTAAAATCGAAAACAAATAATTTTAAAAAAATCTGATTTTTTTTGTGACAAACATTGACAAAAGTTTCAAGTGCCTGCAAAAATTTGTCATGGAATCACATTCCTAGAAGACATGGCAAAAAAATGATACTCTAAAAATGCTACTTTCATGGAGCACTAAAATTGTTTTTTGCCACGCCGTACAGGAATGTGATTCCATGAAGAATTTTTGTAAGCACTTGGAACTTTTGTCAAAAAAAAATTCACAAAAAAATCAGATTTGTTTTTGATTTTACTGTTCATCGAGCTCATTTGAGCTCGGGAGCAGAAGGACACTTTTCCCTTGATAGATGCTTCTCTCCCACACCAAATCTTTCTAGGAAGCAAAAATAAAGTTAATTTAAAATCAATATTGAGTTCAACTTTTCATGTGTGGATGAAGAATAACAAAAAAATAATATGTGTTCATACAGAAAATAATGTGGTCAGAACATATGCCTTAGAGAGGCTCATTGTTCAACCACCTTTGAGCCATGCCGAAACATTCTTTAGGCCGGTACTCTGGAGCAGTATGACCAACACCCTGTACAAATAACGAATCATGCTCTCAATCAGGTTAGAACTTGTATGGTTCCTCATGGACATGATTTTAAAAGGAAAATAAGATCACCTTCACTGTGGCAAATGTCATATTTTTTGTGTATTCTATGGTAAATCTACAGAAAAGAAAAGATGCATCCCATGTCAAAAAGAGTGGGGAGAAAGCCAGTACACAAGGTATGTGCCATGAAGTTTTTCTTATATTTGAAATAGGGAGATAGAAAGACTTAACCCAGCAGCCTGCCCACTAAGATGCCATGCCCTCCAGTCATCAACGATTGAAAAGTTCAAGGATTTTATCCATGCTTGTGTGCCAAGAAATGGTGCCTCGAGATCATGATCTCCGCTGCGCTCAGAAGTTGTTTTAGTTATGAGGTGCGCAGGAACATTTTGAGCCAATGTGATCAAGTAAAAAAAATCGCATGCCCTTGTTTTTACCTATACACAAGTGCACGATAACCCCTCGTAGTAAGGTTGAGATGGTATGGTATACTGCTTGGTATATCATATGTGTAGGGGAGCCCTATGTTGCATTGTACCCACTCACTGGTTGTTCCCTATTGCCAAATTAACTTTCATCAATGGTGTTCCAAATGTTGTGGATTGGAAAAAAGAATGTCATGTGTGCTCCTACATGGCATCTGTGTTAAGCTAAAAGATGAACTTTGAATCTCAACTTTTCCCCAAAATCTGATTCGGTATGGAAACTTTGAAACCGTCTAAAGAGAACCATAAACTTATGAATTAATAAGTTGTGTACACTTCGAAAAACAAAATGCAAATAAAGGCATGGATAAAGTTGCCAGTTACCAATCTTCTCCTTTTAAGCCGGTCACCCCTCGCTTTGACCTCCCACTGTTAGCAAACTTTTGCATGGTATGTATCTCGCAACCATGCAAGTGAAACTAGTTTTATTGGATATCATGTCAGTGCAAACCAATTTGATGTCAATTGATGCTATAAAAGTGTCTGGTGTATTTAGATGTTTTAAAATTTGCATGAGTAAAGATAAACTTGATGCAAAGTCCAGGCTTCAAAAGGTGATGGTTTTCATTACATTTTTCTACTTCTACAACAATTTTTTTACCCTATACTATGTTCAATTTTAGATCTAAAGAAGTTAAAACTATATAATGATACATTTGAATGCATACTCTGTGAAATAAGTTTCATGTAGAACACATAGTATGTACCTCCTTGATCCCAAGAGCTTTTCTAGTCATATTGTTGTTCATCCAAAAGTAAGCCAGATAGTAACCATATGTCTGCAGTTTAGAAAAGAATTCCAGATAAGTTTTTGCTATGAGAAAAGCATCATATGACATTTTTCAGGTTCATCGATTCATCATAATACGTATATCGAATTGACACCCCATGGATGAAGAGAGACTAACAAGACAATCTACAGTTGGAAGTGCAGGTGGCTTGTTTAACTTGGTGGATTCTTCCAACAAAAAATTTCTTCTTGAAGCATCATCTATGGTGTTTGGCGCAACAACATCACATTTTTTGTACAAGATGTGCTCAATTGAAATTTCAGAAATGAGCTGTGATAGAAGAGAAGTGCATTAGAAGATGTTGGCAATACCATAGTTCACAACAACAAAGCAATACATGAATCTTACACTTTCTTTTGCGAGGAATGAATCTTACATTGTTGATAGCATGCAGCACTTCAACACACATTTCACTCACATGGTTAACATAATCTCATTTGCAGTTCTTCACTGCAGTCTTCACAAAAGGAAACCATGCTATAACTTCTTAGATTGAAGCACACTGCAAAAATTTGTTGAAGCATGCAAATGTGCCATCACCTCATATATTTCATCAGATATTATCCCAAAGCCATGAGCACTTGGAACTTTGTAATTTTCATCAAACTTTGGATCTGTTATAGGGTTGCCAACCATATATCCCTAAAAATAATTGCATTAACATTGCAAAAGAAAAAAAACATGATCTCACTCTCTTTTTCATTCTGTTGCCATTATCGATATTAAATGTTCAAAGGATAGATAATAACTTGCCTTGAGATTGATGGTAGGTTGCTGCCCCATGTCAATTCCTGGAGGATATTAGAATCAAGAGTTAAGTCCACATTGCCCCCCTCAACTTTGGTTGAAGTTTGAAATTACCCTCCTCGGTTCATACAACAACTCTAGAAAAATGGCATGATACATCCCCCCCCCCCTTCATGTTTTACCAGTTTTGTCCTATGTGGCGGCGAAGACATCATCACCATGTCATGTGCTCTCTCCTCTTTGTCTATGTTAGAATATGAGGCAGCAAGATAAAAATGTTACTTTATCATAAAAGTGTGCAAATAGTTACAGATTTAAACCATCGACTCAATAAATTGTGTTAGTTTTTCTATCATTTTTTTATTTTCTCAATTGCTTGGAAAATTTCATCCAAACTTCGAGGTAGAAATCTTGAACAATATGTGTTTTAAATAGTTTCTCTAAGAGAGCTTAAATTTTAGTAATTGACTTAGAGAATCATGTGTAATATTCTGTAGTACTCTGAATGGTTTGAAATTTTGATCCAAATTTGAGGTGCCATTTTAACATATTTTTTCTCATCAACTATTTTTCAAAATTAATTGAGCCTTCTGCCCGGTGAATTATTTTTCTCTTTTGTAAACTAAAACTTATAGGTCGTATGAAATATGTTCCAAAAGTTTCAATTATGTGAGATTTTTTTATAATGAAGAGAGAAGATGTTGTGACGATCAAGATGTGGCTTCCATGCAGGCAACACCAGTGGAAACTGGAGGAGGGTTATAATGTGGGGCATATTTTGATGGTCTTGCACACAATGTTAGTAATCTGAGCTCCATGAACAGTTGAGGAGGAGGGACCCATGGACTTTATCTCTTGAATCAAATTCAGAGTTTTATAACTTGAAATTTTGCGGAAAGACATGATTTTCTAGTTCCTTTCGAACCCTTTGTCGTACTACATTCTGGAGTGTGCATAGAAGTGCAATGTTCTAAAGAGTTACTCCCTCTATAAACAAATATAAGACGTTTTAGATCAGGGAGTAACAATTATACCTTCTGAAATGCCTTGTGCAATAAGTGGAATCACCTTTCCAGCATATGAATCTCCACCAATGTAGAAAGGATTTGAGAGGAATTGCGGATGATCCGTGAACCACTGTACATAACCATGCATAGAGCGGACAATAATCAACGCTCGGACGTTCTCCATGCAAAACAATATGACGGTACGGCATCAGCGATGCCTCTCATCACCTTATTCAGAAATATTTGGACTTGCGAAGATGATGAGTAGTCCCCAACATCGTAGCCTTTGGGATCACGAGCGAACGAAAAACCGGAACCGACCGGTGAATCCAACAAGAGTATGTTTGCCATCTGATCGAGAATTGTTGTTAGTAAACCATAAAATTGACCAAAAGAAAATTCATTAGGACGAACATCTCAGTTACATGAATGATCATCAATAATCTCACCTTTGTCCATGAATATGGGTTATACACCAACTCCGGCAAACCGCCACTATACGGTGCCAACACAAACTTGAGAGGACCTACGGTGCAAAACAATGATGGATAGATGTATATGAGCAGCAACTACGTGGTATAGTACGCATGTCAGAAAGTGGAAGCCGGCTTGGTGAACTGACCAATTTCAAAGGCCAGGCCCATGATGACCGAGCAGCGGGGCCCACCAGTGAGCCACAGGAGCAGAGGGTCGGTGCCGGGGCTCCTCTCCGACTCGACGAAGTAGTAGAAGAGCTCCGCCCCGGTCTCCTCCTCCACGCCCACGTACCTGCATCGCACGGCCACTCCGGCCATGAGTCCGGCGCCATTTCAACCAAGCTTTTAGTTGTGGAGGTACAACGCCTAGAGCTTACCCTGTTTCAAGGTTGAAGGGCAGAGGCCCATCGAATCCTGGCAGGTGCGTCACCGCCGCCGTGGCCGGGCGTGAGAGCGGCAGGAGCAGGAGGACGGGAACGAGATGCAGCAGCAGCGGCGGCAGCGACAAGAAGTGGCGTTGCCCGGCGGTACGCACCCGGAGAAGCTTCAAGGACTCTCTCTCTCTCTCTCTCTCTCTCTCTCTCTCTCTTCCTTTCTTTGGGCCTCTGGGCACGTAGCCGTGCCTGTACTGCTGCCTGCTGCTCGAATCCATTTGGATGCGTGGAAGGTATTGTCACGTGGAAATGGTTGGCATGTCACCTTCTTTTCGAAAAGGAAAGCTCGCCTGCTCACTAATTGACGTCGACAGGAGAATGTTTTCTCGACCAGAATACTCCTATATACGTAACATGTAGAGATGAAAAAACAGTACATATATACGCTACAGAGAAAGGGTGAAGCAGGATATTCAAGCTCACTGTGGACAAATCAGAATTCAGCTTCTTATTACAAACCGGGCTAATTCCCTTTTTGTTTAGTCACATGATGGAAATGCAAGATTTTGTACGAGTACAGGGAACAGGGAAGGGAAAGAGCGAATCCCCATTGTACATACACAAAGTATTTCCTCCGTCTTAGAATGTAAGACCATTTTTTACATCATTATAGTGTCAGAAATGATCTTATATTGTGAGAAGGAGGGAGTAACTATCTTAGAGGCATCTCTAACTGAGTTTAACTCCTTAAACGCCTTTTCAAACTTGAACTCAATTTTTTATTGAAAATGAAACTCCTAGAATCCGACGAGTTTAAAAAACATGGGCCTAGGTCTCGTCCTATTTTTGCCAATTATGACAACTTTTATCTTAACTTTGCTTTTTTAGCTCTGAGCGAGCTTGTACCGTATCGCAGACTTTTTGGATATTTGCTTAATAAGATGGCGGCATGCATCATTATGATGAAGAGGATGAGGATAATCCTCCGCTTCTAAAATAAATATGCCCCCCGCGCCCTATTTCGACTCAACACTAGATGCCTCTTTGTTGAACCCTTGTTGAAGTCAATAAGAATATGGTTGATCTCTACTCCCATCTGGCAAGTGCCACTAGCTAGCAAATCTCAACAACATTTTTCCTATTTTCCCAAGGAAAAAACTCTGAAAAACCTATTGCAAACCTATTTATAAGACTGATAGGTCATGGTCGTGGCGTTTAGGTTGATGGAATCAAGAATCCTGAGGATCTGGTCGAGGGCGCTCTTGTCCTTGAGGATGCCCATGTGCGAGACCTTGGGCAGCTCCACCACCTCGAGGACCTGCGCCGGCGAGTCGGACCAGGCCTTGATCGGTCCCATGAGGCTGGCGAGGTTCACCGTCCCGTCGCCGTCACCGTACACCACATTGACGGGCCCCGCGTCGAACCCCTCGTCCCCGAACACGAGGCTCTCCACGGTGTCGACGCCGGTGCCCACGAGGCACGTGACCGGCACGCCCGGCTCCGGCAGGACCTCGCCGAGCGGCCGTATCCGCGCCCGGTACGGCTCCACCCCATCGGCGAACCCAATGTCGTTGAGGAACTGTGTGACGTTCTTGGCGGAGTAGGTCCGGTTGTGGCGCTCCGACACGACGAGCGTGGTGTTGCCGAAGACCTTGGGCGTGGGCAGCAGCCAGAGGTTGCTCTCGGAGCTGCGCTGCTCGTCGCGGATGAGGGAGGGGTCGACGAAGGGCACGCCGAGGGTGTTGCCGAAGGCGAAGGTGAGCATCTCCTGCACGGAGCCGCCCCACGGCGCGGACAGCGTCACCAGCCGCTTCACGTGCGCCGCGCGCCAGGCGGGCGGGGCGCGCGCCAGGAACTGCAGCGCGTAGAGCCCGCCGAGGCTGTGCGCCATGAGGATCGCCGGCCTCCCGCCGTTGGCCGCGCACGCGGACTCCACCAGCAGCCGGAGGCGCTCCAGGTACGCGCTGCCCACCTGCGAAGGGTGCCCCGGCGCGGCCAGGCCGTAGCGGAAGTCGTAGGGCGCGCCGAAGAGGTCGCGCCCCTCCTCGTACCCGGCCTTCTCCAGCGTGCTCGCGAGGATGTCCATGTACCCCGTCAGGACCCTGCATAACAGTTTTCGCAACGACGTCATTGCCATTGCTGCATTGCGACACCCGCATCATTTTTCTTTACTTCTTAAAAAGAACATAAGGTTTTCATTTCATCTTTTTTCCCATCACCCCTTCATCCAACTTTCCATGCATAATTTACTTACTTTATGAACCAATTCCACTTTAATTTACTTATCAAACTTCTAATTGAAATATAATGTAATTCATGTCAGAATTTGATGAACATTTATTTACACAATTAGCATTATTACTGACAGGTAAATGACAAGCTAAAGTATTTAAATATTTATATTCCGTTGCGGCATTGTTCTATAGTTGACATATAAATAGATAGAAGAAGAAGACGATCTTGATTACTTGAGGGTTGGGTCGAGGTAGCGGAGGGTGGAGGTGGAGCCGAAGTCGTCGACCCTGGTCAGCACGCCGGGCGCGTTGCGGTAGTCGTCGGCGTCGCGGTCGTAGTAGAGCATCATGCGCTCGGCGAAGCAGCGGGTGAGGGACGCGACGACGACGGACGGCTCGAACCACATGCGGAACCAGCCGCCGCGGCCGCGCACCAGCGGCCACACCCGGCAGGTCAGGCTCGACGGCCTGTAGTCGTCCGTCAGCCGCGCCTCCAGCTGGTTGCCGCCGGAGCCCGGGATGAGCACCACCGGGTGCAGCAGCTGCCCGCCCGCCGACGACGCGCTCAGCGACAGCATGGTGGTGACCACGGCCGCAGCCAGCAGCACGACCATACGTGGCGGATTTCTCCCCATGGCGAGTGTATGTATGATCGGATTTTGGGTTTTCTTGCTTGTCTCTTTGCTTGTTTTGGGATTTGGTGGTCGCTGTATTGTGTGGCGATGCTTGTGTCTTGGGATCGACGGATGGCTTGGAGAGTTGGAGTGGCTACAAAGGCAGGGCGCGCGTACGGTGGAAATGGTAGTTACGTCGTCCTTGGAGCGGTCGGTAGTCTGGCGTGCGCTGTGAATCTGCGATCAATTCGCGTCTAGCTACTTACTGCTTAAGGGGCGGCTTTTTAGAGCATCTGTGCTCAATGGGATATTTTGCAGGCTCGTCTTGATCGCAAAGAGGCTAATTGGAAAAAATAATTACAAACCACCCCAGCCAAGCAGGTGGGCTGGCATCTGGCAAAAGCTTATATTTCTGACATTGGAACCTTTGACAAGCATGCTTTGGAAGAGCAGTGATTGACACAGGTGTCCAGCCAGCATGAATTAATGTTGGCAACTAGGGGGTCGTCTTTTGAACCTGCCTGATTTTGCCAATCAGGTTACAAATGCATGCATGATCACATTCTGCAGAAGAGACTTTGCAACCATGTGTTCAAATACTACGGCTTTAGATGGCTGCATTCTGTAGACGATGTTGACACCCCAGATGGTGACATTTTAAAACTGATAAAGGTGCCAAAGGCTTGACACATGGGTAAAAACATTTTGAAACTGAGTAGTTGCCAAACATGTATTCAGAAATTACACCTTAATATTTGGAATCCTTGGTCGGCAACAAATTGTCCAAGCTCGTCGCGCAGCTGAAAAATCTCTAGCGAAGTGGCTTCCATATGCAAGATTTTTCTGCAAACCCGAAAAACATTGGGCTCCTTAAATTATATTTTTGCGGGGTCCTTAAAATATTCTTTTGTGGGCGGAACACCATCGACGAGCGGTTGCCGTCCGTTTTCAGCGAACAAGCACCATGGGTACACGACGGTGCGATCTAAGCACATTATCAAATTTGTAGGTGTAGCAATTTATTTCGTCAAAAAGGTGGCTTTGAGTTGATCCGTATATTCATTTTGTCATACTCCATTGAATAATAATAAAAATGGTTTTGTGCATACTTGATACAGAGGTTGGAAGTTATCCTCCTTTTCAAAAAGAAAAAAAAAATTGGCCCGGATTTGTGTTCGTCGTTTTGGTGTGGCTAGGGTTCTTTTTTGAATTTGGGGACCTGTCTAGGGTTTCTCTCTCCCTCCCCTATCCCTTGGCGGTTAGGGTAAACACACTCCTCCAAGCTTCGTCGGCGAGCCCGTGGGTTCATCTCCCCCTCTGTCGGCTGCTCCGGCGGCGGGTGGCATGGAGGGGAATCCCGGTGTCTCTGCTCCGGTTAGTAGTTAGGTTAGGGTTTTTTAGTCCTCGCAGGTGCGGCACTCGGACGGATGGCGGTGCTTCTTCTTCGAGTTTTTCTTCCGGGCTCCAATCCTCTTCGAGTTCGTTCATCTGGACGTAGTCGACGGAGCTCCGACGTAAATTCCTGTTGTCTCCTTTGGACGGTGAGGTTAGGGCTTCTCGTCATGTGACGAGATTTGGTGTAAGATGTTTCAGATATATTCAGGGGTTCACCGACGACGACTGCGGCTCCAGGGCGTTGGTCCTTAGGGGCACGTGCAAGAAGACTTTCCGGTTGTCATCGACAAGGTCAAGCCGCCTCCGATAGGCAAGCGACGACAGCGACACGTCTGCAGCTCGTTCTGACGGTGGCAGTGGTTGTTCGGTGGTCTCAAAATCTTGATATTATTATGTTTGAGGTGTTTTGTACCTCCGATGAAGTTTAATAATAGATCTGAATTATTTTCAGAAAAATAATTTGAGGGATCATTGTATGAAGCATGTGGGATCAGCTGGCCTGGCTGAAATATCAGCGCGTGATGTGGACTGAGCCAACCCCATCCAACTAGCACGTTGCTGCCCCTGGACAGGATAACGTTACGTGCCCTTTCTACCGTCGGGACGAGCCATTGGCACAATTTGACACAGGTCCCATCCGCCGTCTGCTGCTAGGGCAGACACAAACGGCCGTCCGCTATAGACCTGTGTGCGCCCGTGACCTGATCCTGTACGACTGACAATATTAGAATTGGTCTGCATCCCTATGCAAATGAATGGCCGGCGATTCCATGGGCAAGCGCGCTCGTCCACGCCAATGGATTTCCGTATATATATATATATATATATATAACACTATTCTGATCATGGGATTAGAATAATATTCTGATCATAACATAAATTTCCTGAGTTACATGCCTGAACTTCTCTCTGTAGGAACCCGACCTTCGGGCTATCTTCTCAACCACTAATGCAGAACCGGGCAATAGCACCGGTTAGTAAGGCCCTTTAGTGCCGGTTCGGTAACCGGCACTAAAGTGTGGGCACTAAAGCCCCCCCTTTAATAACGGTTCAGCACGAACCGGTGCTAAAGGGCAACCAAGTGGCACGAGCCAGCTCCGGGGGCAGGGAGCCCTTTATTACCGGTTGGTGACACCAACCGGTATTAAAAGGTTGGGGGATTTTGGGTTTATGATTTCTTTTTCATTTAATTTTGTGTTTCCAATTTAATATTTTTGTTTGCTGGTATTTTACGATACTACATATTGTATACGTTATGCATATATAAAAATAGAATTTCTAGTAGAACTGATCATATATATATATATATATATAGGTAAAACTGTGTCTACCATAGCTTGCCACAGAACTAGTTAAGTGTCCCTAAACTTTTAATGGTTCAGAAGTTATCAAAAAATATGAAATAAATATGGGAGCATCTCTCTAATGTAATAAGATGATCCAACAGAGGGATTGTCAAAATATGCATCTATGTGTCCTCGACAAAAATAATAAGCATTTCAGCTCACTGCGACATAAATATATACTGAACTATTTGTTTTTTTGTCCAGGACACATACAGTCATATTTTTTTAATCCCTCCGTTGGATCATGTTATATTATAGGTGTGTTGGTTCAGTATTTTTTTCAGAATTTTTGAGAACTTTTGCACCGTTGAAACCCTTAACTACTTCTGTGGCAAACACTTGTAGAAAATCCTACTCCTATATATATATCATCAAATGTCTCACAACCATCATTAATTAACACATATATACACACATGTATATATATATACACACACACACACACACAATTTTTCCTAATTGGTGCCTTCGGAGCATGACGACAATTGGAAGTGGTTCATGGGGCGGTAGCGGGTAATAGTATTCTCCTTTGGGATCTATGACCTGGTCGAGCAAAAATCCCGCTATTTCCTCTTGAATTGCTTCTATGCACTCCTCTGCTAGGAGCTGCTCCCGCACCTCTCTGAACTGTTAAGAAGGAGATCAATATGCGTGTGTATTAGTTGTGTGACTAGATATCGATAATGGTGTAAAAATTGTGAATAGTATTCTAACAAACGTACCTAGTCCTGTCTTTGAGATCTGCTCCATTCGGACGCCTTCATGCGAATGTTCTCGCAAACGTAGTATGCACACAGATTATTCCCCAGCGTCTGCTTCAGGGCCTTTACGAGAATGAAATTTGATCATATAATAATTAATCAAGCATGATAATTAAAGCGTCGCGCCCCTGAAGGTAGCACCTCCCAGTGCCAGCCCGGCGGAGCCCAGTCCCGGACATGGGTCCTCTGAAGCAGGACGTCATCGCGAACGGGTCGACAGCGAGAATGCGGGCCGGGCATCGTCGACAACAAATACTATATGCCGCAAAAGTAAATTAACATTTTTTAAATGATGGATTGTGATTTCATATATGCAAATTCTAAATTTTATAACTAAAAATATAAGAAAGTAAAAAAACATCGATCATCATCTAACAATTTGAAATTAATCTAATTCATCTAGCTAAAACTAACATTTCCAAAATTTCTAACATTTCTATATAACTAACATTTCTATAAAAAACAGAAAAAACCTTTGATATTATATATATTATAACTAACATTTCTATATACTATTTGACATTAATCTAATCTAATTAATTAATTCATCTAAAACTTGGTATGAAAAACAGAAAAACAGAAAAAACTAAAAACTAAAAACAGAAAAATTGTGTGTGTGTGCGCGTGTATAGTGTGTGTGTGTGTGCGCGCGCACGCGTGTAGTGTGTGTGTGTGTGCACACGTGTGTGTGTGCAGTAGCTACGGCCGGCGCCGGCGGCGCGGTGGCTTTGATCGATTGGAGGGAGGAGAGGGGCCGGGGGAGGGGCTCACAGCGCGCGCGGGCGAGGTCGAGGCGACGGCGACGGCGAGGCGAGGTCGATCCAAGGCGACGGTGACGGCGAGGCGAGTGGACGGCGACGGGCCGGTGCGGCCACGGGGACGAGCCGGCGACGGGGGCGGTGCGGAGTCGACGGGGACTACGCGACGAGGACGGGGGCGTCGCGGAGTCGACGGGGACGTCGCGACAGGGCGGCGACGGCGCGGGACGGGGCGGCGGCAGAGAGAAGTGGGAGATGAGAAACTGAATTTTTTCGAAGTGTTTGTTATATAGGGGACACCTTTAGCCGAAAAAAATTATGCTATATGGGTGAAATAATGATACCATGCCAACTTTCAACCTTTTCGAAATTCATTTGAAGTGTTTTTCAATTTAGCTGAAAAAATCAGTAAATGCATGAAAGAATTTGTTTGCACATAAAATTTCTTCGCGTTTCAAATGCCAAAACACATAACTACCCCTAAATATTACAGAGATTCCATCCTGGGTGTGAAGCACAGAAGAAAGTGATGATATATAGTGAAGCCGATCGCATCCCAGATCTTTGGGTGTGAAACTTTTTCTTCGCGTGTGTCCCTTTGCGCCGTAACCATGGAAAATCTTCATCATTTATTGGGATGCTCGGGTCAATATGCACTGTGAATGAAGCAATTTCATCAAACTTTTCAAATCCTCATACTCACCGCGGTAAAGGATGCAATCATTAGGGCATGCATGTATCTTCTGCACCTCTAACCCTAGAGGGCAGACAGCCTTCTTTGCTTCGTATGTACTCTCGGGCAATTCGTTGTCCTTTAGAAGCATATTCTTTATCATTACCAACAACTTTCCAAATCCCTTGTTAGATACACCATTCTCTGCCTTCTATTGCAGCAATTCCAGTGTGGTGCCCAGCTTTTTCTTGTCCCCTACGCAATTCGGGTACAACAATTTTTTGTGATCCTCTAACATGCGCCGCAACTTCTTCTTCTCCAAATCACTTGCGCAGTTTCTCTTTGCATCGGCAATGGCCCGACCTAGATAATCAACGGGCTCATCTGATGCCTCTTCTTCAGCTTCTTCCCGCATTGCCGGCTCAGCTTCTTCCCGCATTACCGGCTCAGCTTCTTCCCTCATTGTTGTATCATCGTATTCAGGGAACCCATGGCCAGGATAGCTGTCGTCGTCCTCTTCTTCTTCATTGTGTTCCATCATAACCCCTCTTTCTCCATACTTGGTCCAAACATTATAGTGGGGCATGAAACCGGACTCAAACAGGTGGACATGAATGGTTCTTCACATAGAGTAATTGTGACATTCTTACAGCCAGCACATGGGCAAGGCATAAAACCATCCGCCCGCTTGTTTGCCTCAGCCGCAAGCAGAAAAGTATGCATGCCATTAATGAACTCGGGAGAGCATCAGTCATCGTACATCCATTGCCAGCTCATCTTCAATACACAACACCGAAAACACCAAATTAATACAATACATAAAGTTCATACAACACTTAAATGCAACAAACAAATAACTCTCTACCTAAAGAATTTAAATGCAACAACAAATGCGATCAAGATTGCAACTAAGGTAACAATTGATCCAACAGCATAATGATACCAAGCCTCACTATGAATGGCATATTTTCTAATCTTTCTAATCTTCAAGCGCATTTTCTCCATCTTAATCTTGTGATCATCGACGACATCGACAACATGCAACTCCAATTCCATCTTCTCCCCCTCAATCCATTAACAGGTTCAAATAAGCATGGAAAAAATGCAAATGATAACAGGTTTCAGACTTAGTGAAATTAACACGTCTGGAATTTAACATCAGGTAGCACACTTTAGAGCATGAAAACTACATGCTACAGAAACTTAACATGGCAAACCAAGGCATGGCATGAAGCTACTCAAAGCACTTAACAAAAGTCCCTTAGTGACCTTGAGCCAAAAGGGATCATAAAATAGAATTGCAAGCATGTCAACATGGCAAAAATATAAACAGATCTCAGACTTAGTGAAAAACTGGAGCATGCAAATCTGTTAATGAGTAGGCATGTTTACGAGCTCGATGCACTCACTACAGAGCATGGCATGACAAACTAAGCATACACCCATCAAGAATACATGTCATAGAAGCTAGACATGGCAAGAACAACAACATAGCATGCACGGATCAATAGCAACATCCTCGGCAAAATTGCTAACAAGTCAACAATCTGCCAGGATTCACGAAATAGCAAAAGTAGAGCTCGATTGACTCAAGCTAGGGTGCTCCATAAATGCAAACAAAGACAAGGATGGATAGAGCACCACAATTTTAACAAATCATCCTTACTGATCATCCTCAAAAGAGGCGCGGATCACTAGGAAACAACATGAACATATGGCATAATGACAAAATCAGGACAAGGACTTGGAGAAATTCTAAGTCCCTGAAATCAGCATTACCGATTGCACTAATTTGCAATCTTGTGCTAGTCACCACACATATCACAAAAATACATGGTAAGTGCCTCTGTAAAGATGGCATGGCATATAACAAAACTCATGTAGAACTCAGGAGTATATCATGCACACATTAAACATGGCAAAAATGACAAATATCTATTTGATGAAACAGATCTGGCAATTTTATCATATAGCTCTCTTCCAACAACATTTCGGGCATCAAGATGAGCTTCAATGAAAATGATGCAATGAGATGAAATGATGTACTCTCTAAGGCGAACATTTTTATATGCTACACACGCAAATCGGAGCTACGGATGCAGAGATACAACATGATGAATATTGCAAAAAAATTAGGGTTCAGAGGGAAAAGTCAACCCGATTTCGAATCTGGATCTGGATAGGGCCGGTTACTGTAGCTGCGCGGAAAATGAGGATCGTCGCCGTCGGAGCTCCTGTTCGCCTGAGAGGAAGAGGCGGTCAGACTCATCGCCGGACTTGGGCGCGGTCGACGAGGAGGGTGGCGAGGTGGCGGACTTGGCGGCGCCGGTGAGAAGCGAGGTGGCGGCGCGGCGTCTTGCCCGCGGCGGAGCAGGGCGGAGCCGGCAGGCTTGGGCGACGTGTTCGCCGGCCGGCGCGGAAGAAGGCGGCGGCGGGGACGATGCGTGGGCGGCGTGGGCGCGTGGAGGCAGCGCGGTAGGTGGCGGCCCGGTTGGCGGCGGAGAGGGCCCGCCCTCGGCCGGGACGGGCCGCGGCGGAGGGAGGCCGGCGCGGGACACGTGTCACGCCCTGATTGGGCGCGGGGGTGGCGGCGACTTTGTCCAGCGGCGGCGGACACGTCCGGTGCACGGAGGAGCGGATCTTAGGGTTTTGGGGAGGAAGAGATCCGAAATTTCAGGGGAGAGGCTAGATTTATAGGTAGAGGGAGCTAGGAGAGTCCAAATGAGGTGCGGTTTTCGGCACGCGATCGTGATCGAACGACCGAGATGATGGAGGAGGTTTAATTGGGTTTTGGGCCAAAATGGAAGGGTGTTGGGCTGCAACACGCACGAGGCCTTTTCGGTCCCTCGGTTAACCGTTGGAGTATCAAACGAAGTCCAAATGGTACGAAACTTGACAGGCGGTCTACCAGTAGTAAACCATGGCCGCTTGGCAAGTCTCGGTCCAATCCGGAAACGTTTAACCCCCACACACGAAAATAGGTAGAAAGGGGCATCGGAGGAGATAGGAGCGCCGGAATGCAAAACGGACAACGGGGAAAATGCTCGGATGCATGAGACAAACACGTATGCAAATGCAATGCACATGATAACATGGTATGAGACGCATGACAAAGGCAACAACATACGGAGACAAAAACCCGAACCCGAGGAAAATAAAATAACTTAGCGCCGGAAACGGCAAGAGTTGGGATACATATAAGGTAAATTACATCCGGGGTGTTAGAACACTCCACCACTATGAAAGGATCTTGTCCCGAGATCTAGGACTGGAAAAACGTCGGGTACTCAGAACAGAGGTGATCCTCGCGTTCCCAGGTGGCTTCACGGTCGGAATGGTGTGACCACTTGACTTTGAGGAATTTGATTGACTTATTGCGAGTCTTGCGTTCAGTCTCTTCAAGAATAGCAACTGGGTGCTCACGATAAGAGAGGTCTTCTTGGAGATCAATGTCTTCGAAGTTGACGGTGCGGTCAGGGGTCTTGAAGCAATTGCGGAGCTGAGAGACATGGAACACGTCGTGCACATTTGCAAAGTCTGAAGGAAGCTCGAGTTGATAGGCGAGATCGCCTCTCTTGCTAACGATCTTGAAAGGACCCACGTATCTAGGGGCAAGCTTCCCTTTGATACCAAAGCGACGAGTACCTTTCATTGGAGAGACGCGGAGGTAAACATGGTCTCCGATCTCGAAAGCCAAATCACGATGCTTACTATCATAGTAGCTCTTCTGGCACGATTGTGCTGCTTTGAGGTTATCACGAATGACTTTGCGCATTTCCTCTGCCTCCGTGATCAAGTCATTTCCGAGAAGTTGACGTTCACCGGTCTCTGACCAGTTAAGAGGAGTACGACACTTCCTGCCATAGAGAATTTCAAATGGGGCCTTGCCCGAACTTGCTTGAAAACTGTTGTTGTAGGAAAACTCAGCATATGGAAGACAATCTTCCCACTTCATACCGAAGGAGATAACGCAAGCCCTGAGCATATCTTCGAGAATCTGATTGACACGCTCGACTTGACCGCTAGTTTGAGGATGAAAAGTTTTGCTGAAACGGATGTTGGTGCCCATGGCCTTCTGAAAAGAATCCCAAAACTTGGAGGTAAAGATGCTGCCATGGTCTGAAGAGATCAACTATGGAATGCCGTGCAGAGAGACAATCCGAGAGGTATAAAGCTCCGCCAATTGAGCTGAAGTGATAGACTCTTTGATAGGCAGGAAATGAGCCACTTTAGTGAGTTTGTCGATGACAACGAATATAGCATCATTGCCACGCTTGGACTTTGGAAATCCCATCACGAAGTCCATCTCAATGTGGTCAAACTTCCATTCTAGAATGGCAAGAGGTTGGAGGAGACCAGCTGGTCGTTGTTGTTCTGCCTTCACTCTTCTGCAGACATCACATTCATTCACAAACTGAGCAATCTCGCGCTTCATTCGAGTCCACCAATAAGCCCGCTTGAGGTCCTGGTACATCTTCGTACTCCCAGGGTGGATGGAGAGGAGTGAATTGTGAGCCTCGTTCATAATGACTTTACGAAGGTCACCTTTAGGCACAGCAATGTGATCCTCGAAGAAGAGAGTATCCTTGTCATCAAGGCGATAGAACTTATACTTGGGTTGACTCTTGGCATCCCAATCTTCACCTTCTTCACCATAGCATCAAGAAGTTGAGCCTCGCGAATCTGATCTTCCAAAGTAGGAGAGACTTGAAGGTTGGCGAGAAAACCTTGAGGAACAACTTGCAATATGAGTTTGCGGAAAGCTTCACAAAGCTCGGGTTGGTAGGGCTTGAGAATCAAACTGTTGCAGTAAGCCGTCCTGCTCAATGCGTCAGCAATCACATTGGCCTTGCCTGGAGTATATTCGATGCTCGGATTATACTCTTGAATCATTTCGACCCAACGAGTCTGCCTGAGGTTGAGATTAGGCTGGGTGAAGATGTACTTGAGACTCTGGTGGTCAGTGAAGATGTCCACTTTTCTTCCCAATAAGAGATGTCTCCAAGTCAAAAGAGCATGCACAACTGCCGCCAACTCGAGGTCATGAGTGGGGTAGTTCTTCTCGTTGGGCTTCAACTGGCGAGAGGTATAAGCCACAACTTTCTTCTCTTGCATCAACACTGCACCAAGACCTTGAAGAGAGGCATCGCAGAAGACCTCGAACGGTTTGGATTCATTCGGAGGAGTCATAACTGGAGCAATGACTAATTTCTCTTTCAAAGTGTTGAAAGCGATGTCATATTTCGGAGACCAAACGTACTTCACGTGCTTCTGGAGAAGGTTTGAAAGCGGCTTCGCGATCTTTGAAAAGTTCTCAAAGAACCTTCGACAGTAGCTTGCGAGACCAAGGAAGCTGCGGAGTTGCTTCATGTTCTGAGGTGGTTCCCAATTCACAATTGCAGACACCTTGTCAGGATTCACCGCTATGCCCTTGGCAGAGATGATATGCCCAAGATAGAGAACCTCATCGAGCCAAAACTCGCACTTTGAGAACTTGGCGTAGAACTGATGTTCTCTGAGCTTATCGAGCACCAAATGCAAGTGCTTGGTATGATCTTCCTTGTTCTTTGAAAATACCAAAATGTCATCGAGGTAGACCAAGACGAAGTCATTTGTGTAGGCGTTGAAGATGAAGTTCATCATGCGAGAGAAAGTCGGCGGAGCGTTGACGAGGCCAAAAGACATGAAAGTGTATTCATATGAACCATAGCTTGTTCTGAACGCCGTCTTGGGGATATCTTGCTCATGGATTCGAATCTGGTGATAGCCCATACAGAGATCAAGCTTGAAGAATACTTGAGCACCTTTGAGTTGTTCAAACAGCTCTTTGATGTTGGGAAGTGGGTACTTGTTCTTTATAGTCTTCTTGTTCAATGGACGGTAGTCAACACAAAGTCGGTCCGTTCCATCCTTCTTCTTCACAAAAAGAACTCCACAACCCCACGGAGAAGAACTAGGTCAGATGAGACCCATTCGCTCTTGAATATCGAGTTGCTTCTTCAGCTCCTTCAATTCTTCAGGTCCAAGCTTGTAAGGACGTTTGCAAACAGGTTCCGTGCCAGGCTCAAGATCGATGACAAATTCAACTGGCCGGTGTGGAGGCATTCCTGGAAGCTCTTCTGGAAAGACATCTTGATATTCGCAAACGACTGGAATTTGAGAGATGGCATCCAGTTCACCCTTCTCATTGAGAGAAAACAGACGGATGGTATCATCACGAGCGGCAAAGACAATTACATCCTCAGACGAATGAGTCAATTGAATCTGCCTGGCAGCACAATCAAGCTGAGCCTTGTGCTTAGAAAGCCAATCCATTCCGAGAATAAGATCAATATCTGAGTCACCAAGAACCGTAGGAGAAGACAAAAACTTGTAGTCACCCAAAGAGACAGTAACATCCGGAACAATGGAGTTAGCATTCATGTGCCTACCGAGAGAGACAACTGCTATCGGTCTAGGCAAAACTTGCAAAGCCAACTCATGCTTAGATGCAAAAGGTCTTGAGATGAAACAATGTGATGCACCAGTGTCAAAAAGAACTTTAGCTGGAATATCGTTAACAGGAAGGTTACCCATGATGACATCTGACGAGTCCTCTGCCTGAGCTGCATTCATCAAGTTGACCTTGGCGTGCTTAGGGTTATGCTTGACCACAGTTGTACTTGCCGATCTCACAGGAGGAGGAGGAGGGAGACGCCTCTGATTGAAGCATTTGTTGGCATAGTGACCCTTCTGTTGGCACCTGTTGCATGTGACCTCTGGAAGCGGACAGTGATACGGAGCACTTGATCTTGGAGCTTGAGACGAAGTCTTGTTCTGAAAGCCAGGGTTGGGTGGGTGGGAAGATCCACTGCCACCTTTGCTCTTCTGCTGATAAGGCTGACGGAACGAAGGAGGAGGAAGCCAATACTTCTGCTGCTTAGCCACTTGAGTTGAGGAAGAAGGAGTAGCATCTCTGACTCGCTTCTTGGAAGCATCGCACTTCAGTTGAGCAGTCTCTTGCTTCATTGCCATGTTGTAAAACTCATCGTACCTCTTGGGCTCAAAGAGAACGAGAGCTAGCTGGATTTCTTCTCTGAGACCACCCCTGAACTGGTATATCATGCTCTTCTCGTCAGGGACATCTTGCTTAGCAAAACGGGCGACCTTCTGAAACATCTTGTTGTACTCGTAGATAGACATAGAGCGTTGCTTCAGGTTGCGGAATTCCTCACGCTTGCTTTCAACCACGCTCTGAGGAATATGATGAGCTTTGAAGTCTTGACGGAATTCATCCCAGGTAATCACATGACCTCCTCTGGAATCTTTGTACTGCTGAAACCATTCTTCAGCTTGGTCTTTGAGTTGGAAGGAAGCGAACTTGACAAAGTCCTCAGGCGTGACATTACTGCACTCGAAATGCTTGCATATGTCCACGAGCCAATCATCAGCGTCAGTTGCCTCAACATAATTGCTGAAGGTCTTTGGCTGGTTAGCAAGGAACTGGTTGAGTGTAGCAGAGTGATTCTGATTGTTGCCTTGGCCCTGGTTCCCTTGGTTGTGCTCTTGAAGAAGTTGCATGATCAGCTGCGTGTTTGCATTGGTAGTGGCCATCACAGCTTGCCATGCCTCCGGAGGTGGAGGTGGTGGTGGTGGTGGCGGATCAGGATTCAGAGTCGTGCGCGTTGGAGGAGCCATCCTGAAGAGGTTGACATCCATTAGCACATTGACAGACAAATATTGAAGCTGAATCAAACGGGTTGAAATTGCAACATAAAGTCTTCACATCCGAACAAAATGAACGAATGCATTCCAATTGAAATGGTCACACATCCATAAATTGAGAAGCCACTTAGAATTGAGGTAGAAGAATAAAACCAACAAGGTACGGAACAAGAACGAATACTCGGTAAGGATCACCCAATCTCAAAGCAAATATCCATGGAAGAAGAACTAGAGCTACAAGAATTTCCACCTATGAAACTCTCGAACATTTCCGATTATGCAATCAGGTGTTGGGGATACAGGGGAAGCATAATATCTCACCCAAATCTAGCAAATCCTACATCCAGCTGTATCCATCCTTCAACACATAACCAAGAAAAACTTCGGAAATCATCTACCTCAACCTTCGAAAAGCATCCGTTATACAAGTTATGGCAATACTCCCGAACTCCCGCCCCAGTACTGGGTGGCGTCGAGGTTATCTCACCAACAACTGCATAAAAGAGATTTTCGATGTCGGCGAAACTAAACTCAGGTATTCCAGAACTGCAACGATAAAATTGTGACGACAACACCTCGGAGCTCAACTCCCCGGGACACTGCCACAACCCCTAAATGACAGGAGGCACCAAGAACAATGTTCTCGTCACAAATCGATCGGAACGATTCCAAGATACCCACGTGATCCTAATTTTTTTTGTGAAATTTGAGAAGAGAAGAGTCAAAACTCTATGTCAGGATGCCTTACCAGAGCGATGAAGGGACTGGGGAGTAAAAATAAGTCCTAACTCTCCGATATATATAATCCTAAATGACTCAAAACATTTTTCTAGACTCAACAACGTCAGCTATTCGATCAAGCAGGGGGCTCCTAAGGTCGGGGAAAGCTCTGATTACCAACTTGTAACGCCCTCGATGTGGCTATATCTCCTACGTGCCGAAGCACGACTTAGAGGCATAACCGCATTGAAAGCAATGTCGCAAGTAAGGTAATCTTCACAATAACCCATGTAAATAGATAATAGGGGGAAAAGGTACATAGTTGGCTTACACTCGCCACGTCACACAAATACATGAATAACATTACAATCATCCAATTCACTCATGGTCCGACTATGGTACCAAAATAAAAGATCAACCCCAACATGCGACACGGTCCCCGATCGCCCCAACTGGGCACCTCTACTGATCATCTGGGAAAGACACATAGTAACGACGAGAGTCTTCATCGAACTCCCACTTGAGCTCAGGCGCATCATCTGGAATGGTATCATCGGTCCCTGCATCTGGTTTGGAAGTAATTTGTGAGTCATGGGGACTCAGCAATCTAGCACCCTCGCGATCAAGACTATTTAAGCTTATAGGTAAGGCAAGGTAATATGTGGAGCTGCAGCCAGCGACTAGCATATATGGTGGCTAACCTGTTCACAAAAGAGAGCGAGAAGAGAAGGCAAAGCACGAACGAAGAACTAAGATCAAGAAGTGATCCTAGAACAACCTACGTCAAGCATTACTCCAACACCGTGCTCACTTCCCGGACTCCGCCGAGAAGAGACCATCATGGTAACACACACGGTTGATTCATTTTAATTAAGTTAAGTTTCATGTTATCTACAACCGGACATTAACAAATTCCCATCTGCCCATAACCGCGGGCACGGCTTTCGAAAGTTCAAATCCCTGCAGGGGTGTCCCAACTTAGCCCATCACAAGCTCTCACGGTCAACAAAGGATATTCCTTCTCCCGAGACGTTCTGATCAGACTCTGCATCCCGGTGTTACAAGACATCCTCGACAATGGTAAAACTAAACCAGCAACACCGCCCGGATGTGCCGACAAATCCCGATAGGAGCTGCACATATCTCGTTCTCAGGGCACACCGGATTGTCCAAGGTTCCGGTAGGCCAGCCCAGAGTTGCCCCTGGTGGCCACCGGTAGCTGACAGGTTGGACCAACACTCAGAGGAGCACTGGCCCGGGGGTTTAAATAAAGATGACCCTTGAGTCCGCGGAACCCAAAGGAAAAAGAGGCTAGGCGGCGAATGGTAAAACCAAAGTTGGGCATCGCTGGAAGAGTTTTATTCAAGGCGAACTGTCAAGGGGTTCCCATTATAACCCAACCGCGTAAGGAATGCAAAATCCGGGAACATAACACCGATATGACGGAAACTAGGGTGGTAGGAGTGGAACAAAACACTAGGAAAAAGGCCGAGCCTTCCACCCTTTACCAAGTATATAGATACATTAAGATAAACAAGATAATATGGTGATATCCCAACAATAAACAATGTTCCAACAAGGAACGATCTCCAATCTTCACCTGCACTAGCAACGCTATAAGAGGGCTGAGCAAAGCGGTAACATAGCCAATCAACGGTTTGCTAGGACATGGTGGGTTAGAGATTTGACATGGCAATTTGGGATGCATGATAAGCAAGTGGTAGGCATCATAGCATATGTTGGAAATATGCCCTAGAGGCAATAATAAATTGGTTATTATTATATTTCCTTGTTCATGATAATCGTTTATTATCCATGCTAGAATTGTATTGATAGGAGACTCAGATACATGTGTGGATACATAGACAAGCCCATGTCCCTAGTAAGCCTCTAGTTGACTAGCTCTATGATCAATAGATGGTTACGGTTTCCTGACCATGGACATTGGATGTCGTTGATAACGGGATCACATCATTAGGAGAATGATGTGATGGACAAGACCCAATCCTAAGCCTAGCACAAGATCATGTAGTTCGTATGCTAAAGCTTTTCTAATGTTAAGTATCATTTCCTTAGACCATGAGATTGTGCAACTCCCGGATACCGTAGGAGTGCTTTGGGTGTGCCAAACGTCACAACGTAACTGGGTGGCTATAAAGGTACACTACAGGTATCTCCGAAAGTGTCTGTTGGGTTGGCACGAATCGAGACTGGGATTTGTCACTCCGTGTAAATGGAGAGGTATCTCTGGGCCCACTTGGTAGGACATCATCATAATGTGCACAATGTGATCAAGGAGTTGATCACGGGATGATGTGTTACATAACGAGTAAAGAGACTTGCCGGTAACGAGATTGAACAAGGTATCGGGATACCGACGATCGAATCTCGAGCAAGTATAATACCGCTAGACAAAGGGAATTGAATACGGGATTGATTAAGTCCTTGACATCGTGGTTCATCCGATGAGATCATCGTGGAACATGTGGGAGCCAACATGGGTATCCAGATCCCGCTGTTGGTTATTGACCGGAGAGTTGTCTCGGCCATGTCTGCATGACTCCCGAACCCGTAGGGTCTACACACTTAAGGTTCGATGACGCTAGGGTTATAGGGAAAGTATGTACGCGGTTACCGAATGTTGTTCGGAGTCCCGGATGAGATCTCGGACATCACGAGGAGTTCCGGAATGGTCCGGAGGTAAAGACTTATATATATAGGAAGTGTGGTTTTGGCCACCGGAAGTGTTCCGGGCATCATCGGTAGTGTACCGGGACCACCGGAGGGGTCCGGGGGTCCACCAGGTGGGTCCACCAGCCCCGGAGGCCTACATGGGCCAATAGTGGGAAGGGACCAGCCCCTATGTGGGCTGGGGCGCCTCCCACCAAGGCCCAAGGCGTCCTCAAGAGGAGAGGGGGCAAACCCTAGGCGCAGATGAGCCCTAAGGCCCACCCTAGGTGCGCCCCCCTCTCTCTCCCCCTTGGCCGCCTCCCAGATGGGATCTGGGGGCTGCCGCCACCCCTAGGGAGGGAACCCTAGATGGGGGCGCAGCCCCTCCCCTTCCCCTATATATACTTGAGGTTTGGGGCTGCCCAACACATGTGATTTGCTCTCCCTGTTGGCGCAGCCCTACCCCTCTCCCTCCTCGTCTCTCGTAGTGCTTGGCGAAGCCCTGCTGGAGTCCCGCGCTCCTCCACCACCATGCCATCGTGCTGCTGCTGGATGGAGTCTTCCCCAACCTCTCCTTCTCCCCTTGCTGGATCAAGGCGTAGGAGACGTCACCGGGCTGTACGTGTGTTGAACACGGAGGTGCCGTCCGTTCGGCACTAGGATCATCGGTGAATTGGATCACGACGAGTACGACTCCATCAACCCCATTCACTTGAACGCTTCCGCTTAGCGATCTACAAGGGTATGTAGATGCACTCTCCTTCCCCTCGTTGCTAGATTACTCCATAGATTGATCTTGGTGATGCGTAGAAAATTTTGAATTTCTGCTACGTTCCCCAACAGTGGCATCATGAGCTAGGTCTATGCGTAGTTACTATGCACGAGTAGAACACAAAGTAGTTGTGGGCGTCGATATTGTCAATTATCTTGCCGTTACTAGTCTTATCTTGATTCTGCGGCATCGTGGGATGAAGCGGCCCGGACCAACCTTACACGTACGCTTACGTGAGACCGGTTCCATCGACTAACATGCACTAGTTGCATAAGGTGGCTGGCGGGTGTCTGTCTCTCCCGCTTTAGTCGGATCAGATTCGATGAACAGGGTCCTTATGAAGGGTAAATAGAAATTGGCAATTCACATTGTGGTTTTGGCGTAGGTAAGAAACGTTCTTGCTAGAAACCTATAGCAGCCTCGTAAAAACTTGCAACAACAATTAGAGGACGTCTAACTTGTTTTTGCAGCAAGTGTTTTGTGATGTGATATGGCCAAAGGATGTGATGAATGATATATATGTGATGTATGAGATCATGTTCTTGTAATAGGAATCACGACTTGCATGTCGATGAGTATGACAACCGGTAGGAGCCATAGGAGTTGTCTTTATTTTTTGTATGACCTGCATGTCATTGAGAAACGTCATGTAAATTACTTTACTTTATTGCTAAACGTGTTAGCCATAGTAGTAGAAGTAATAGTTGGTGAGCAACTTCATGGAGACACGATGATGGAGATCATGGTGTCATGCCGGTGACAAGATGATCATGGAGCCCCAAGATGGAGATCAAAGGAGCTATATGATATTGGCCATATCATGTCACTATTATTTGATTACATGTGATGTTTATCATGTTTTTGCATCTTGTTTACTTAGAACGACGGTAGTAAATAAGATGATCCCTCATAATAATTTCAAGAAAGTGTTCCCCCTAACTGTGCACCGTTGCGACAGTTCGTTGTTTCGAAGCACCACGTGATGATCGGGTGTGATAGATTCCAACATTCACATACAACGGGTGTAAGACATATTTACACATGCAAACACTTAGGTTGACTTGACGAGCCTAGCATGTACATACATGGCCTCGGAACACAGAAGACCGAAAGGTCGAACATGAGTCATATAGAAGATACGATCAACATGAAGATGTTCACCGATGTTGACTAGTCCGTCTCAAGTGATGATCGGACACGACCTAGTTGACTCGGATCATGTAATCACTTAGATGACTAGAGGGATGTCTATCTGAGTGGGAGTTCATAAGATGAACTTAATTATCCTGAACATAGTCAAAAGGTCTTCGCAAATTATGTCGTGGCTCGCGCTTCAGTTCTACTGTTTAGATATGTTCCTGGAGAAAATTTAGTTTAAAGTTGATAGTAGCAATTATGCGGACTAGGTCCGTAAACTGAGGATTGTCCTCATTGCTTCATAGAAGGCTTGTGTCCTTAATGCGCCGCTCAGTGTGCTGAACCTCGAACGTCGTCTGTGGATGTTGCGAACATCTGACATACACATTTTGATAACTACGTGATAGTTCAGTTAAACGGTTTAGAGTTGAGGCACCAAAGACATTTTTGAAACGTCGCGAAACATATGAGATGTTTCAAGGGCTGAAATTGGGATTTCAGGCTCGTGCCCACGCCAAGAGGTATAAGACCTCCGACGATTTTCTTAGCCTGCAAACTAAGGTTGAAAAGCTCAATTGTTGAACTTGTGCTCAGATTGTTTGAGTACAACAATCATTTGAATTGAGTGGGAGTTGATCTTCCAGATGAGATAGTGATGTTTCTCCGAACTCATTACCACCAAGCTGCTAGAGCTTCGTGATGAACTATAATATATCAGGGACATATATGATCCTTGAGATATTCGCGATGTTTGACACCACAAAAGTAGAAATCAAGAAGGAGCATCAATTGTTGATGGTTGGTGAAACCACTAGTTTCAAGAAGGGCAAGGGCAAGAAGGGATACTTCATGAAATGGCAAATCAGCTGCTGCTCTAGTGAAGAAACCCAAGGTTGAACCCAAACCCGAGACTAAGTGCTTCTGTAATAAGGGGAACAACCACTGGAGCAGAATTACCCTAGATACTTGGTAGATGAGAAGGCTGGCAAGGTCGATAGAAGTATATTGGATATACATTGTGTTAATATGTACTTTACTAGTACTCCTAGTAGCACCATGGTATTAGATACCGGTTTGGTTGCTAAGTGTTAGTAAACTCGAAATAAAAGGCTGCAGAGTAAACGGAGACTAGCTAAAGGTGAGTTGGCGATATGTGTTGGAAGTTTTTCCCAAGCTTGATGTGATCAAGCATCGCACGCTCCCTCTACCATCGAGATTGCTGTTTGCGTTGAGCATAGACATGATTGGATTATGTCTATCGCAATACGGTTATTCATTTAAGGAGAATAATGGTTACTCTGTTTATTTGAATAATACCTTCAATGGTCTTGCACCTAAAATGAATGGTTTATTGAATCTCGATCGTTGTAATACACATGTTCATGCCAAAAGATATAAGATAGTAATGATAGTACCACCTACTTGTGGCACTGCCACGTAAGTCATATCGGTATAAAACGCATGAAGAAGCTCCATGTTGATGGATCTTTGGACTCACTCATTTTTGAAAAGTTTGAGACATGCGAACCATGTCTATTGGTGTATATGCATGAAGAAACTCCATGCAAATGGACCGTTTGGACTCACTTGATTTTGAATCACTTGAGACATGGAAATCATACCACATGGGCAAGATGACTGAAAGCCTCGTTTTCAGTAAAATGGAACTAGAAAGCAACTTGTTGGAAGTAATACATTTTGATGTGTGCAGTCCAATGAGTGCTGAGGCGTGTAGTGGATATCGTTATGTTCTTACTTCACAGATGATTTGAGTAGATGTTGAGTATATTTACTTGATGAATCACGAGTCTGAATTTTTGAAAGGTTCAAGTAATTTCAGGGTGAAGGTGAGAGATCGTCGTGACAAGAGGATAAAATATCTATGATATGATCATAGAGATGAATATCTGAATTACAAGTTTGGCACAGAATTAAGACATTGTGGAAATTGTTTCACAACTAATACAGTCTGAAACACCATAGTATGATGGTGTGTCCGAACATCATAACTGCACCCTATTGGATATGATGCATACCATGATGTCTCTTATCGAATTACCACAATAGTTTATGGGTTAGGCATTAGAGACAACCACATTCACTTTAAATAGGGAACCACGTAATTCCGATGAGATGACACCGTATGAACTATGGTTTAGAGAAACCTAAGCTGTCATTTGTTAAAAGGCTTGGGGCTGCGACGCTTATGTGAAAAGTTTCAGGCTGACAAGCTCGAACACAAAGCAGATAAATGCATCTTCATAGGACACCCAAAACAGTTGGGTGTACCTCCTGTCTCAGATCCTAAAGCAATAAGGGATTGTTTCTAGAATCGGGTCCTTTCCCGAGGAAAAGTTTCTCTCGAAAGAATTGAGTGGGAGGATGGTGGAGACTTGATGAGGTTATTGAACCGTCTCTTCAACTAGTGTGTGGCAGGGCACAGGGAGTTGTTCCTCCGGCACCTACACCAATTGAAGTGGAAGCTTATGATAGTGATCATGAAACTTCAGATCAAGTCACTACCAAACCTCGTGGGATGACAAGGATGCGTACTACTTCAGAATGGTACGTAATCCTGTCTTGGAAGTCATGTTGCTAGACAACAATGAACCTACGAGCTATGGAGAAGCAATGGTGGGCCTGGATTCCAAAATGGCTCGAGGCCATATAATCCGAGAGAGGATCCATATATGAAAACAAAGTGTAGACTTTGGAAGAACTACTTGATGGTCATAAGGCTGTTAGGTACATATGGATTTTAAAAGGAAGACAGACAATGATGGTAAGTATCACCATTAAGAAAGCTCGACTTGTCGTTAAGATGTTTTCCGACAAGTTCAAGGAGTTGACTACGATGAGACTTTCTCACTCGTAGCGATGCTAAGAGTCTGTTGGAATTATTTTAGCGATTACTGCATTATGTATGAAATCTTGCAGATAGGATGTCAAAAACATTGTTTCCTCGACGATTTTCTTGAGGAAAGGTTGTATGTGATACAACCGGAAGGTTTTGTCAATCCTGAAAGATGCTAACAAGTATGCAAAGCTCCAGCAATCCTTCTAAGGACTGGAGTAAGCATCTCAGAGTTGGAATGTATGCTTTGATGAGATGATCAAAGTTTTTGGGTGTATACAAAGTTTATGAGAAACTTGTATTTCCAAAGAAGTGAGTGGGAGCACTATAGAATTTCTGATGAGTATATGTTGTTGACATATTGTTGATCAGAAATGACGTAGAATTTCTGGAAAGCATATAGGGTTATTTGGAAAGTGTTTTTCAATGGAAAGCCTGGATTAAGCTACTTGAACATTGAGCATCAAGATCTATAAGGATAGATCAAAACGCTTAATGGTACTTTCAAATGAGCACATACCTTGACATGATCTTGAAGGTGTTCAAGATGGATCAGTCAAAGAAGGAGTTCTTGCCTGAGTTGTAAGGTATGAAGTTAAGACTTAAAGCTCAACCACGGCAGAAGAAAGAGGAAGGACGAAGGTCGTCCCCTATGCTTTTGTCATAGGCTCCATACGGTATGCCATGCTGAGTACCACACCTGATGTGTGCCTTGCCACATATTTGGCAAGAGGGTACAAAGGTGATCTAGGAGTAGATCACCAGATAGCGGTCTAAATTATCCTTAGAGGAATAAGGATATGTTTCTCGGTTATGGAGGTGATAAAGAGTTCGACGTAAAGAGTTACGTCGATGCAAGCTTAACACCTATCCGGATAGCTCTGAGTAGAGATACCAGATACGTATAATGGAGCAACAATTTAGAATAGCTCCAAGTAGAACAGTTATTTGAAATGGCTCCAAATGTAGCGTAGTAGTTGCATCTACAAGATGACATAGAAATGGCTCCAAATTTAGAATACCGGATGCGTAGTAGTTGCATCTACATCACTCAAACATGACAACAAAATACATGGCAGGGATCCACTCACGATGCTTGAAAAAATGTGAACACTGAGCTATGGCCAATTCATCCATTAATAGGTTCAAACAAGCATGGCAAAAATGCAAATGATAACAGGTTTTAGACTTAGTGAAATTAACACGTCTGGAATTTAACATCAGGTAGCACACTTTAGAGCATGAAAACTACATGCTACAGGAACTTAACATGGCAAAGCAAGGCATGGCATGAAGCTACTCAAAGCACTTAACAAAAGTCCCTTAGTGACCTTGAGCCAAAAGGGATCATAAAATATAATTGCAAGCATGTGAACATGGAAAAAACATAAACAGATCTCAGACTTAGTGAAAAACTGGAGCATGCAAATCTGTTAACGAGTAGGCATGTTTACGAGCTCGATGCACTCACTACAGAGCATGGCATGAAAAACTAAGCATACACCCATCAAGAATACATGTCATAGAAGCTATACATGGCAAGAACAACAACATAGCATGCACGGATCAATAGCAACATCCTCGGCAAAATTGCTAACAAGTCAACAATCTGCCAGGATTCACGAAATAGCAAAAGTAGAGCTCGATTGACTCAAGCTAGGGTGCTCCATAAATTCAAACAAAGACAAGGATGGATAGAGCACCACAATGTTAACAAATCATCCTTACTGATCATCCTCAAAAGAGGCACTGGTCACTAGGAAACAACAAGAACATATGGCATAATGACAAAATCAGGACAAGGACTTAGAGAAATTTTAAGTCCCTGAAATCAGCATTACCGATTGCACTACTTTGCAAGCTTGTGCTAGTCACCACACATATCACAAAAATACATGGTAAGCGCCTTTGTAAAGATGGCATGACATATAACAAAACTCATGTAGAACTCAGGAGCATATCATGCACACATTAAACATGGCAAAAATGACAAATATCTATTTGATGAAACAGATCTGGCAATTTTATGATATAGCCCTCTTCTAACAGAATTTCAGGCACCAAGATGAGCTCTAATGAAAATGATGCAATGAGATGAAATGATGTGCTCTTTGAGACGAACATTTCTATATGCTACACGCGCAAATCAGAGCTACGGATGCAGAGATACGAGATGATGAATATTGCAAAAAATTAGGGTTCGGAGGGAAAAGTGAACTCGATTTCGAATCTGGATCTGGATCGGGCCGATTATTGTAGCTGCGCGGAAAACGAGGATCGTCACCGTCAGAGCTCCTGTTCGCCTGAGAGGAAGAGGCGGCCGGACTCGTCGCCGGATTTGGGCGCGGTCGATGAGGAGGGCAGCGAGGCGGCGGACTTGGCGGCGCCGGCAAGAAGCGAGGTGGCAGTGCGGCGTCTCGCTCGCGGCGGAGCGGGGCGGAGCCGGCAGGCTCGAGTGACGATGCGCGGGCGGTGTGGGCGCGTGGAGGCGGCACGGTAGGTGGCGGCCCGGTTGGCGGGGGAGAGGGCCCGCCCTGGGCTGGGACAGGGCATGGCGGAGGGAAGCCGGCGCGGGACATGTGTCACGCCCTGATTGGGCGCAGGGGTGGCGGCGGCTTTGTCCGGCGGCGGCAGACACGTCCGGTGCACGGAGGAGCGGATCTTAGGGTTTTGGGGAGGAAGAGATCCAAAACTTCGGGGGAGAGGCTAGATTTATAGGTAGAGGGAGTTAGGAGAGTCCAAATGAGGTGCGGTTTTCGACCACGCGATCGTGATTGAACGACCGAGATGATGGAGGAGGTTTAGGTGGGTTTTGGGCCAAAATGGAAGGGTGTTGGGCTGCAACACGCACGAGGCCTTTTCGGTCCCTCGGTTAACCGTTGGAGTATCAAACGAAGTCCAAATGGTACGAAACTTGACAGGCGGTCTACCAGTAGTAAACCAAGGCCGCTTGGCAAGTCTCGGTCCAATCCGGAAAGGCTTAACCCCCACACACGAAAATAGGTAGAAAGGGGCACCGGAGGAGATAGGAGCACCGGAATGCAAAACGGACAACGAGGAAAATGCTCGGATGCATGAGACGAACACGTATGCAAATGCAATGCACATGATGACATGATATGAGATGCATGACAAAGGCAACAACATACGGAGACAAAAACCCGAACCCGAGGAAAATAAAATAAGTTAGCGCCGGAAACGTCAAGAGTTGAGATACATATAAGGTAAATTACATCCGGGGTGTTACACGTGTGGTGAGGATGGCGTGGAAGGTGGGGGCGGCGCGCGGAGATCGATGGGGAGCAGCGGGCGGCGGCCATGGATGGATGCTGGAAGGGACGGATCCCGTCTGGCAGAGTGGCGCGCGGGCTTACAAGCGCCGGCGGTGGAGGTTTCGGGGACTGGTGCCGACGGGTCGGTGGGTGGGAGGTGGGGATCGAGCGAGTGCGGTAGGTGGGGATCGAGCGAGTGCGGGAGGTGGGGGGTTGTCAATCGTTGTTTTTTTCTTTGTTCCAGCGGGATCGGGAGTTCGGGAACAACCGGATCGCTCCTATATAGGCGGCTGTGATCCAAATAGTTATTCTAATCCCAAGATTAGAATAGTCTCTCTCTCTCTCTCTCTCTATATATATATATATATATATATATTATATAGTAGCACTATTCTGATCCTGAGATCAGAATAGCTATTTGGATCACGTCAGACTATATAGGGTCCGATTAGGTTCTCCCGAGATCCAAAACGCAGAGCCAGACCAGCCCACAAGCATATTTCTGGACGGCCTCATAACCCCCAATGACCTTCTCCTCCTGCAGCCCCCGCTGCCGCGACCTCCTCCCGCGACCCGTCGCCGGCCTCCTCCCGTGACCCGCTGCCGGGCAACCCTCCGCCAGCCTCCTCCCGTGACCCTCCGCCAACCTCCTCCCGCGACTCGCCGTCATACTCCTCCCGCGGATCTACTGCCCTCCCGCGACTCGCCGCCGTCCTCCTCCTACGGATCTGCTGCCCTCCCACGACCCACCACCGGCCTGCTCCCGTAGCCCTGCAGCCATCCTCATCCCACCAAAGCTTCCCATGCACGCCGCCACCAGCGGCTTTCACAAAAAACATCTCGCATCGGTCGCTGGTGCTCAAGGTCGAGGATCGAGTGGATTGTGCTGGAATTGGATTTGCACAGCCGGCCTTGCGCTCTGCTGACGCACCTTCATGGAGGCCTCGGGTTTCCCTGCCGACCACCTACTTCTTCATCGCACGGTCGCTGTGGCTCTCTCTAGCTAGAGCAGCCGCTGCTTCCTGCACCCGCCCATGCTCCACCACCTGCATACCTCCTCTCCCCCTAATGACACCTTCCCTCTCTCTGCCTCTATCATTTGTTATTATCTCCATTGTTCAGCGTTGCATTTTTGTGTTACATTCCTGACAAAAAAAAGCTTTCGTGTACTTTGTGATGAGGGATGCAGAGATTCACATAAGTTATGCAGAAGTTCAAGTTCAAAAAAAAAACCGGCGGTTCGATATTTAAAATATTCTGAAGCAACTTTATTATGCTCTCCAGCTATGGCAGTTGGAGCTGTTACTCCGTGAGGCCCCTGTTGCCGCTGCAATTTCTTGGAGCTCTGTATTGCAAAAACGCTACTGCTCTGTCTATCGATCTGCTACCACTGCTCTTAAAGGTGTTGATGAAGTTGAAGTGCTGCTACTGTTAGCTTTGCGCGAGGTTGGCCCCTCCTTCAGGGCGAGCTGCGTCTGGACTTCTGCGACAGTATGATGAGCACTTCGGGAACACGGGGCGAGCACAAAATAACTCCAGCAAGCTCAGATGCTCCCGTTGATGTTGCCTGCTGCAACCAAGCTCCGGCACATGACCCAACGGATCCCCTGATGTCGCCGGTACGTGATTTTGAGACACGCCATCCTCGCAATCCAAGGTAGCCGGCGATGTTAGATCGGAGTTGGGACGCAGTGGTGAAGTTTCTGCGCAGTCCAATGCCGTCGTGCGGCCAGTGCGCCGTCCGCTACACAGCCGCGACCTGCCACTCGCCCGGGCAACCACCATCATAGCCTTCTCCCTCCACACAAGAAGTCTGTCGCCTCGCCTGGCTCGCAGCTCCTCCCAGTACCAACTACTAGAATGCGTGCGCATGAGCTCCATGGACGGGCCATGGAGGCTACGGGATTGTCACTTGTGCATTCTACTGCTGCCGATAGAGAAGAAGACTGGCGATGGTGTTTTTCTATGAACTTTCATCTAAATGTGTTCAGGCTATGGTTGTTCATTGTATCCGAACATTTTTCTCTCTGAACATTTTTGTGTGCCTGGTCATTTTCAGGCTACAAGTGTGCTTCTCTCTAAACACTTCTGGGGACCAAAAAGTGGGTGGTGTAGCAGTGGTGAAGTGGCAGCCGCCGAGGAGCAATGGCACTATAAGATGCACTTCAAAGTGTCTGTGCGTGTTAATGCCTCAACAGAAACTGTTTTGTGTAGTTTCGTATTTCAGTGCAAAGCACACTCAACTCCTTGAAACCTGATGTGTCTTTGTGTCGTGCTAGTTGATATCTTTGGCCTACATAAGCTAATGTTGTTTGTGTCTACAATATCTACAACAAAACTCAGCTGTCTGCAGCAAAAACTCCAGTTGCATCACATTTGTTTGTGTTTATCCTCTTAAAAATTGGCAATTGTTGCAGGTCGGCTTTTCCAGATGCGTTGGTTCAGCTAAAAAAATGAGCATTATATGTTGTTGTCAAGTTGGCTCACTTATATTGGAATAAAGAAAAATAGTTGAAGGTTAAAAGAAATGTTCGAGAAGGTCAAAAGTATGTTAAAGTATATTTTCTGGAACACCGACACTCTCCATACATCAATGTTGGCATGCTTTTGCACTTGCGTTTTGCACTTGTGAATCCAACTAAGTTTGAACAAAAAAGATCAGATCACTGCTGCTTTGAATTTGCTCCTGTACCAGAAATCTCGCTTCCCTGCTATTGAACTATGGCCACTTATATATTGTTTTTAAATGGCTTTTTGTCTGAAGTTCAATAGTACCTTTGGGTGCAAAAAAGTAGGTTCAGTTTCATAGGCCTTTCAAAAAACAGATGTTTTGTACAAAAAAACTTTGGTTTCATGTGAGAAGTTCAAATATAAAATAAGGAGAAGTTCACATATAGTAAAATTAGTGCAAATAAAAAGTGCAGTGAGCCATGTTTTGTTGATATTTAAAAAAATAACAAAGTTGTTTGATGTTCTAACAAAGATATATTTTTCCAAATTCTAAAAAACCCCAAGAAGGTCAAAATGAAATAATAGGGTAGTTCAATTTTTTAATAAGAAAACAAATTTTCTCGTTTCTAAAAAACTAAACACATTTTGTGCTTTTTTGGGAGTATGTTCTGCAGCCCGGTCTCATAATAAAACAAAATAGAAAGACATTTCTTAGGAACATCAAACGAGTTCAAAAAATCGTTAGAAGTTTAGATAGAACAAAAAACAAGTTCAGGTAGAACACAATTCCCGAGCTCCATCTCTCCCATCCTACTCTCTGTTTGTTGTGTTCTTCAGTCGTGACAACAAAAAGTGAATGAAGATATCATCTCCCAAAAAATGGATATGTAAAAAAAATATTACTGCGAAAAAAATTGACTTTATTTTTTTTCCGTTTATGCAAAGGTCAAAATGTTGTGTTCGGGAAGGTCAAGTATGTTAACTGAAGGACGGGCGTGGTACTCTCCAGGGAGTAATATAAGAGAAAATGTACAAAAAGAAGTTCATGTATCACTTTCGTGAGAGTTCTAGTATTATTACCTGGAGTGTTTGTGTATTGCTATCCAATTCATGCACACATAATTCTCTCTCCCGTGTGTGCCTATTTTTTCGAAACTACAATGATCCAAAACAAAAAAATCACATGTAACCAAACTGGAAAGTTTTGCAATTGCTACTGTTTGTTTGTTGTGATGTCTAAAAAATAAATTTGAGCTGCTCTATGTTAGAATAAATAATTGAAAAAGACCAAAGAAGTCCAAATTTTCAAAAGAAGAAGTTCAATATTTATACAAAATTCAGATTTTCCATAATATTAAAGAATGAGAAAAAATAAGTTCAAACATAAAAAAACTAGAAGTTCAAATTTTTTTAGTTAAAGAATAAAACCGATAATTTCAATTCCAAATAACGAAGAAGTTTGATGTTTCTAAAAAACCTCCAATTTTCACATTTCTAAAAAATACACAATGAAGTTCAAATAAAAAAGGTAGAGTGGTTCGATGTCTTTAAAAAACTCAGATATTTTCATGTAATCGAGAGAAGTTCGGATTGATAACTGCGAGAAGTTCAAGTACTACACTATGTGCATTTTGTATGGAAAAAAGGAATGAAGAAGCAAAGGCTAAAAGTTTTGTTGCTAGAAGTTCAAGTGCTCGGACCGAGAAAGTTCAAAAATTATTGTGAGAGAGGTTGAACAAAAATACATGACAGAAGTTCAAGGGGAAAACAATGGGAAGTTCAACTACTACACGGAATGTGTTTCGGGTGAGAATAAAAAGAATGTAAAACTAAAAGCCTAAAACGTTTCTTGCAAGAAGTTCACGTGCTCCTCCCAGTGAAGTTCAAGAACTCTAATGCGAGATGTCTGGCCTTCAATTACATGTAAAAAAACAGACAGAAACGATGTTGTTTTTGCCATTTTTGAAACTGCTCTCAAACGATGAATTTGTAACGTCTGTCTACATGAAAAAGATGCTCCTATTCATAAGCTTTCCAACAGTATATTTTATGCTATGTTCCGATGAATGGTTTAAACGTTTTATGTATACCGTTTAAAACACGCTTTTGTGTATTCAAAAGATTCATTTGAACCATCATGAGTATGAAAAACTGATCAACACAGGAAAGTTGCAACTTTTCAATAGCTTTCCATCGGTATATCATTTGCTCAATTCCGGTAAGTGGTTTGGGAGTTACGGGCAAAAACAGCAAGTCAAAAACAGAGTGAAGTTCAAACCGACATGCCCCAGAAGTTGAACTACTTCACGCAGTGCATTTCTGTTCGCGATGAACGCAGAAATCATGATCTCGCCATTTTCTAATTTGCCTCAAAACGACAGGAATATCATTTGTGTAAGTTCAAGTCCTCGGTCGGAGACATTTGTACAAAAGGAATATTATTTGTGTAACACTGACGAATGGATGAGAACATTACAAACAAAAATACATCACAGAAGTTCAACGTGAAAACAGCAGGAAGTTCAACTACTATGCTGAATGAATTTTAGATGAAAAACTTTTAAAATCGTCGCAAGTATGAAAAAATGATCAACACGGGAAAGTTGCGTGTTTACAGCAGCTTTCCATCGGTATATCACTTACTCAATTCTGGTAAATGGATGGAGAGCTACTAGCAGTGGATGGAGATCTACGAGCAAAAAACACGTGAAAAACAGAGTGAAGTTCAGGTAGACATGCCGAGAAGTTCAAATTCTTCATGCGGTGCATTTTCGAAGAATTCGTTTCGCGATAAAGGCAGAACGCATGATCTCGCTGTTTTTGAAATTACTTTAAAACGGCTAGGAATCGGAGAAAACCATCAACACGAAAAAGTTTTGCATTTTCCGTAGCTTTTCAGCGGTATATTATTTGCCCCATTCCGATAAAGTTTGTAGAAATTACGGCAAAAATACGCTTTTAGCCATTTTCAAAACTGACATAAAACCGTAATGAATTAGGAGAAACAATATATACAAAAAAGGTTCACATTTCTACAAGCTTTTCAACGCCATATCATTTGCTGCATTTGGACGTACGGTTAAAAAATTAGCTCGAAAATACGAACTCGGTGGAACTTGTACCATTTTCTAAATTACTTTTAGACCGTTCAAAATTAGAAAAAACTTTTAACATGAAAAAGTAGAGCATTTTCATAAGCTTTCCAACGGCATATTATCTGCCTCAATTGGATTTGCCGTTTAGAAATGACATCAAAAATACAAACTCGGGTGTTCCGTTTGCGAAATTCTACGATTTTCCGAATTACTCTTTAACCGCAGGGAATTAGAGAAAACTTTTAACATGTGGAAGGAGCGGTTTTGCATCAGCTTTCCAACGCCATATTATTTGCCTCATTTCGATAAACGGTTTAAAATGCGATCAAAAATACGTTTCACGTTTTTTGTATAAAGAAAAAACAGTTTTCAAAACTGCTCTTAAACCGCTCACATTTTGCCAAAATTTTAACCTTGGGTCATGATACTGATGTCAATAGCTATCCAACGGTATATTGCAAGCCCCATTTGGACACCTTTTAGCTGAAGTTCAACCTAGTACTCGGGGAAGGTCAGGCGCGTTACTCGGGAAGTTCATGTTGTGATCAGAATATTATTCTGATCCCGTGATCAGAATAGTGTTTATATATATATATATATATATATATATATATATTTTCAACCTCAAACATAGCCCATGTATCCATCATCTAGCAGTCCATCAACGCAACAGAACACATAGGGTATTAAAACGTCCAATACATACATAGTTTCTCGGAGTTCATCAACATACATACATAGTTTCACGGAGTTATTCAACATACATTGTTTATCAACACAAAATCAAAACAGAAACTAAAACTAGCAGTCCATCAATCTAGCTTTCATGAAGTGAATCATATCTGCAAAAATGGGAGTGAGCAAGTTAGAAGAAGAAGAAGAAGACTATAAGAAGAAGATTAGAAGAAGAAGAAGACTAGAAGAAGAAGAAGGTTTTTACCCTTTTCCTTCTCATTCTTCTTGTTTTATTCTTTATTTTTCTTCTCTTTCTTCTTCTATTCTTTCTTTTTCTCCTCTTCCTTGTTTTTCTTCTTCTCATTCCTTATTTGTGTCATTTTAGATCTTACATAGGTAATTATGCCATTTTTTAGCTAACTAAGCTTATTATGTCAATTTGGAGAAAATTAAGGTAAGTATAGGTCTTTTTGTGCTAACATAAGTAATTATGCCATTTTTAGCTAAGTAAGTAAAATGGATCATTTTGAAGCTAACCTAGCTAAAATGGACCATATTGGAGCTAACGTAGGTAAAATGGATCATATATGAGCTAACCTAGGTAACCATGCTCATTTTGGAGCTAACCTAGGTAAAATGGATCATATTGGAGCAAACCTAGGTAAAATGGGTCATTTTGGAGCTAACTTGACTAATTATGCCATTTTTGAGTTAACTAAGCATATTATGCCATTTTTGACATAAGTAAGTTAAGTATAGGTCTTTATTTAGCTAACCTAGGTAACTAAGCATATTAGAGCTAATTTAGTTAAGTATAGATCATTTTGGAGCTAAGTAAGTGCTACCTCTTGAGCATGCGTTGGTTTTCCCTTGAAGAGGAAAGGGTGATGCAACAAAGTAGCGTAAGTATTTCCCTCAGTTTTTGGGAACCAAGGTATCAATCTAGTAGGAGACAACGCACAAGTCACCTAGTACCTGCACAAACAATCAAGAACCTTGCAACCAACGCGATAAAGGGGTTGTCAATCCCTTCACGGTCACTCACTCTCAAAAGTGAGATCTGATAAAGATAGTAAAGTAAATATTTTTGGTATTTTTGTTGTACAAATTGGAAAGCAAAGATTGCAAAATAGTAAACAAGATGCGATGTAAATAAAAGAGATGCAATATAATAATAAAGAGACCCCGGGGCCATAGGTTTCACTAGTGGCTTCTCTCAAGATAGCATGTATTACGGTGGGTGAACAAATTACTGTTGGGGAACACAGTATTTCAAAAAAAATCCTACGATGACGCAAGATCTATCTAGGAGATGCATAGCAACGAGAGGGGGAGAGTATGTCTACGTACCCTCATAGACCGAAAGTGGAAGCGTTATGAAACGCGGTTGATGTAGTCGAACGTCTTCGCGATCAACGCACAACACCTCCGCAATCTGCACATGTTCAGCTCGGTGACGTCCCTCGTACTCTTGATCCAGCTGAGGTCGAGGGAGAGTTTCGTCAGCACGACGGCGTGATGACGGTGATGATGAATTTATCGACGCAGGGCTTCGTCTAAGCACTACAACGATATGACCGAGGTGGAATTCTGTGGAGGGGACACCGCACACGGCTAAACAATCAACTTATGTGTCTATGGGTGCCCCCTCCCCCATATATAAAGGAGTGGAGGAGGGGGCCGGCCGGCCACCTTGGGCGCGCCCCCAAGGGGGGAATCCTACTCCTACTAGGAGTAGGTTCACCCCTTTCCTAGTCCTACTAGGAGGGGGAAGGAAGGGAGAGAGGGGAGGAAGGAAAGGGGGGGCGGCCCCCCTCCCAATTAGGATTGGGCATGGGAGGGCCTCCTCTTGGCCTTCTCCTCTCTCTTCCACTAAAGCCCATGTAGGCCCATTAAGCCCCCGAGGGGTTCCGGTAACCTCCCGGTACTCCGGTAAATGCCCGAACTCATCTGAAACCATTCCGGTGTCCAAACACAACCTTCCAATATATCAAACTTCATTTCTCGACCATTTCGAGACTCCTCGTCATGTCCGTGATCACATCTGGGACTCCGAACTCCCTTCGGTACATCAAAACACATAAACTCATAATACCGATCGTTATCGAACATTAAGCGTGCGGACCCTACGAGTTCGAGAACTATGTAAGACATGACCGAGACTCATCTCCGGTCAATAACCAATAGCGGAACCTGGATGCTCATACTAGTTCCTACATATTCTATGAAGATCTTTATCGGTCAAACCGCATAACAACATACGTTGTTCCCTTTGTCATCGGTATGTTACTTGTCCGAGATTCGATCGTTGGTATCTCAATACCTAGTTCAATCTCATTACCGATAAGTCTCTTTACTCATTCCATAATGGAACCTCCCGCAACTAACTCATTAGTCACATTGCTTGCAAGGCTTATAGTGATGTGCATTACCGAGAGGGCTCAGAGATACACCTCCGATACACGGAGTGACAAATCCTAATCTCGATCTATGCCAACTCAACAAACACCATCGGAGACAACTATAGAGCATCTTTATAGTCACCCAGTTATGTTGTGATGTTTGATAGCACACTAAGTGTTCCTCTGGTATTCGGGAGTTGCATAATCTCATAGTCATAGGAACATGTCTAAGTCATGGAGAAAGCAATAGCAATAAACAAAACGATCATAGTGCTAAGCTAACGGATGGGTCAAGTCAATCACATCATTCTCTAATGATGTGATCCTGTTCATCAAATGACAACTCATGTCTATGGTTAGGAAACTTAACCATCTTTGATTAACGAGCTAGTCAAGTAGAGGCATACTAGTGATACTCTGTTTGTCTATGTATTCACACATGTTCTAAGTTTCCGGTTAATACAATTCTAGCATGAATAATAAACATTTATCATGATATAAGGAAATATAAATAACAACTTTATTATTTCCTCTAGGGCATATTTCTTTCAGTCTCCCACTTGCACTAGAGTCAATAATCTAGATTACATTGTAATGATTCTAACACCCATGGAGTCTTGGTGCTGATCATGTTTTGCTCGTGAGAGAGGCTTAGTCAACGGGTCTGCAACATTTAGATCCGTATGTATCTTGGAAATGTCTATGTCTCCCTCCTTGACTTGATCGCGGATGGAACTGAAGCGTCTTTTGATGTGCTTGGTTCTCTTGTGAAATCTGGATTCCTTTGCCAAGGTAATTGCACCAGTATTGTCACAAAATATTTTCATTGGACCCGATGCACTAGGTATGACACCTAGATTGGATATGAACTCCTTCATCCAGATTCCTTCATTTGCTGCTTCCGAAGCAGCTATGTACTCCGCTTCACATGTAGATCCTTCCACGACGCTCTACTTGGAACTGCACCAACAAACAGCTCCACCATTTAATAAAAATACATATCCGTTTGTGACTTAGAGTCATCCAGATCAGTGTCAAAGCTTGCATCGACGTAACCGTTTACGACGAGCTCTTTGTCACCTCCATAAACGAGAAACATATCCTTAGTCCTTTTCAAGTATTTCAGGATGTTCTTGACCACTGTCCAGTGATCAACTCCTGGATTACTTTGGTACCTCCATGCTAAACTAATGGCAAGGCACACATCAGGTCTGGTACACAGCATTGCATACATGATAGAACCTATGGCTGAATCATAGGGAATGACTTTCATTTTCTCTCTATCTTCTGCAGTGGTCGGGCATTAAGTCGGACTCAACTTCACACCTTGTAACACAGGCAAGAACCCTTTCTTTGCTTGATCCATTTTGAACTTCTTCAAAACTTTATCAAGGTATGTGCTTTGTGAAAGTCCAATTAAGCATCTTGATCTATCTCTATAGATCTTGATGCCCAATATATAAGCAGCTTCACCAAAGTCTTTCATTGAAAAATTCTTATTCAAGTATCCTTTTATGCTATTCAGAAATTTAGTATCATTTCCGATCAGCAATATGTCATCCACATATAATGTCAGAAATCCTACATAGCTCCCACCAACTTTCTTGTAAATATAGGCTTATCCAAAAGTCTGTATAAAACCATATGCTTTGATCACACTATCAAAGCGTATATTCCAACTCCGAGAGGCTTGCACCAGTCCATAAATGGATCGCTGGAGCTTGCACACTTTGTTAGCACCTTTTGGATCGACAAAACCTTCTAGTTGCATCATATACAACTCTTATTTAAGATATCCATTAAGGAATGCAGTTTTGACATCCATTTGCCAAATTTCATAATCATAAAATGCGGCAATAGCTAACATGATTCAGACGGACTTAAGCATTGCTACGGGTGAGAAGGTCTTGAAGGAAATATGCAGAGGCAATAATAAAGTTGTTATCTATATTTCCTTATATCATGATAAATGTTTATTATTCATGCTAGAATTGTATTAACCGGAAACTTAGTACTTGTGTGAATACATAGACAAACTGAGTGTCACTAGTATGCCTCTACTTGACTAGCTCATTAATCAAAGATGGTTAAGTTTCCTAGCCATGGACAAAGAGTTGTCATTTGATGAACGGGATCACATCATTAGAGAATGATGTGATTGACTTGACCCATCCGTTAGCTTAGCACTTTGATCATTTAGTTTACTGCTATTGCTTTCTCCATAACTTATACATGTTCCTATGACTAAGATTATGCAACCCCCGAATACAGGAGGAACACTTATTGTGCTATCAAACATTACAACGTAACTGGGTGACTATAAAGATGCTCTACAGATGTCTCCGATGGTGTTTGTTGAGTTGGCATAGATCGAGATTAGGATTTTTCACTCAGTGTATTAGAGAGGTATCTCTGAGCCCTCTCGGTAATGCACATCACTATAAGCCTTGCAAGGAATGTGACTAATGAGTTAGTTATGGGTTGTTGCATTACGGAACGAGTAAAGAGACTTGCCGATAATGAGATTCAACTAGGTATTGAGATACCGACGATTGAATCTCGGGCAAGTAACATACCAATGACAAAGGGAACAACGTATGTTGTTATGCGGTTTGACCGATAAAGACCTTTGTAGAATATGCAGGAACCAATATGAGAATCTAGGTTCCATTATTGTTTATTGATCGGAGATGAGTCTCGGTCATGTCTACATAGTTCGCAAACTCGTAGGGTCCGCCCGCTTAACGTTCGGTGATGATCGGTATTATGAGTTTATGTGTTTTGATGTACCGAAGGTTGTTCAGAGTCCCGGATGTGATCACGGGCATGACGAGGAGTCTCTAAATGGTCGAGACATAAATATTGATATATTGGAAGCCTATGTTTGGACATCAGAATGGTTCCGGGTGAGTTCGGGCATTTACCGGAGTACCGGGGGGTTACCGAAAACCCCCGGGGAGTATATGGGTCTTATTGGGCCTTAGTGGAAAGAGAGAGGGGAAGCCAGGGCAGGCCGCGCGCCCCCTCCCCCTTGGGTCCGAATTGGACTAGGGAAGGGGGGCGGCGCCCCCCTTTCCTTCTCCCTCTTTCCTCCTTCCTTCCTCTCCTACTCCAACTAGGGAAAGGGGGGAATCCTACTGCCGGTGGGAGTAGGACTCCCCCTAGGGCATGCCATAGAGAGGGCCGGCCCTCCCCTCCTCCAATCGTTTATATACGGGGGAGGGGGCACCCCATAGACACACAAGTTGATCTCTTAGCCATGTGCGGTGCCCCTCTCCACAGATTTCCACCTCGGTTATATCGTTGTAGTGCTTAGGCGAAGCCTTGCGTCGGTAACTTCATCATCATCGTCATCACGTCGTCGTGCTGACGTAGCTCTCCCTCGACACTCAGCTGGATCTAGAGTGCGTGGGACGTCATCAAGCTGAACATGTGCAGATCACGGAGGTGTTGTACCTTCGGTGCTAGGATCAGTCAGATTGTGAAGACGTACGACTACATCAACCGCGTTGTCATAACGCTTCTGCTTGTGGTCTACGAGGGTACATGGACAACACTCTCCCCTCTTGTTGCTATGCATCACCTAGATGGATCTTGCATGTGCGTATGATTTTTTTTTAAATTACTGTGTTCCCCAACAGTGGCATCCGAGCCAGGTCTATGCGTAGATGTTATATGCACGAGTAGAACACAAAGGAGTTGTGGGAGTGGGTATATACATATTGCTTGCCATCACTAGTTGATTCTTGATTCAACGGTATTGTTGGATGAAGCGGCTCAGACCGACATTACGCGTACGCTTATGCGAGTCTGGTTCTACCGACGTGCTTAGCACACTGGTGGCTGGTGGGTGTCAGTTTCTCCAACTTTAGTTGAATTGGATTCAATGAATAGGGTTCTTTATGAAGATCAAAAAGCAATCACTATACCGCGTTGTAGTTTTTGATGCATAGGTATGAACGGTTCTTGCTCAGCCGTAGCAGCCACGTAAAACTTGCAACAACAAAGTAGAGGACGTCTAACTTGTTTTTGCAGGGCATGTTGTGATGTGATATGGTCAAGACATGATGCTAAATTTTATTGTATGAGATGATCATGTTTTGTAACAGAGTTATCGGCAACTGGCAGGAGCCATATGGTTGTCGCTTTATTGTATGGAATGCAATCGCCATGTAATTGCTTTACTTTATCACTAAGCGGTAGCGATAGTCGTAGAAGCAATAGTTGGCGAGACGACGACGATGCTTCGATGGAGATCAAGGTGTCAAGCCGGTGAGGATGGTGATCATGGCGGTGCTTTGGAGATGGAGATCAAAGGCACAAGATGATGATGGCCATATCATATCACTTATATTGGTTGCATGTGATATTTATCCTTTATGCATCTTGTTTTGCTTAGTTCGGCGGTAGCATTATAATATGATCTCTCACTAAATTTCAAGGTACAAGTGTTCTCCCTAAGTATGCACTGTTGCTAGAGTTCATCGTGCCGAGTGATAGTATCCAATGTATCTATAATTTTTTATTGTTCCATGCTATTATATTATCTATTTTGGATGTTTATGGGCTTTATTATGCACTTTTATATTATTTTTGGGACTAACCTATTAACCCAGAGCCCAGTGCCAGTTTCTGTTTTTCCCTTGTTTCAGTGTTTCGCAGAAAAGGAATATCAAACGGAGTCCAAACGGGATGAAACCTTCGGGAGCGTGATTTTTGGAACGAACGTGATCCAAGAGACATGGAGTTGAAGTCAAGGAAGCTTCGAGGTGGCCACAAGGCATGGAGGCGCGCCTGCCCCCTGGGTGCCCCCACCCTCGTGGCTCCCCTGACCGACTTCTTTCGCCTATATATATCCATATACCCTAAAAACATCGGAGAGCAGAATAGATTGGGAGTTCCGCCGCCAGAAGCCTCTGTAGCCACTAAAAACCAATCTAGACCCGTTCTGGCACCCTGCCGGAGGGGGGAATCCCTCTCCGGTGGCCATCTTCATCATCCCGGTGCTCTCCATGACGAGGAGGGAGTAGTTCTCCCTCGGGGCTGAGGGTATGTACCAGTAGTTATGTGTTTGATCTCTCTCTCTCTCGTGTTGTTGAGGTGGTACGATCTTCATGTATCGCGAGCTTTGCTATTATAGTTGGATTTTATAATGTTTCTCCCGCTCTACTCTCTTGTGATGAATTGAGTTTTCCCTTTGAAGTTATCTTATCGGATTGAGTCTTTAAGGATTTGAGAACACTTGATGTATGTCTTACACGTGCTTATCTGTGGTGACAATGGAATATCATGTGATGCACTTGATGTATGTTTTGGTGATCAACTTGCGAGTTCCGTGACCTCGTGAACTTATGCATAGGGGTTGGCACACGTTTTCATCTTGACTCTCCGATAGAAACTTTGGGGCACTCTTTGAAGTTCTTTGTGTTGGTTGAATAGATGAATCTGAGATTGTGTGATGCATATTGTATAGTCATACCCACGGATACTTGAGGTGACATTGGAGTATCTAGGCGCCTTTGAGTTTTGGTTGATTTGCGTCTTAAGGTGTTATTTTAGTACGAACTCTAGGGCTATTTGTGACACTTATAGGAATAGCCCAACGGATTGATCGGAAAGAATAACTTTGAGGTGCTTTCGTACCCTACCATAATCTCTTCGTTTGTTCTCCGCTATTAGTGACTTTGGAGTGACTCTTTGTTGCATGTTGAGGGAGTTATATGATCCAATTATGTTATTATTTTTGAGAGGACTTGCACTAGTGAAAGTATGAACCCTAGGCCTTGTTTCGACGCATTGCAATACCGTTTGTGCTCACTTTTATCATTAGTTACCTTGCCGTTTTTATATTTTTAGATTATAAAACCTTTATCTACCATCCATATTGCACTAGTATCACCATCTCTTCGCCGAACTAGTGCACCTATACAATTTACCATTGTATTGGGTGTGTTGGGGACACAAGAGACTCTTTGTTATTTGGTTGCAGGTTTTTTTGGGAGAGACCATCTTCATCCTACTCCTCCCATGGATTGATAAATCTTAGGTCATCCACTTGAGGGAAATTTGCTACTGGCCTACAAACCTCTGCACTTGGAGGCCCAACAACGTCTACAAGAAGAAGGTTGTGTAGTAGACATCACCAAGACACCATGTGATGATCGGGTGTCATAAGCTCTACGTTCACATACAATGGGTGCAAGCCAGTTTTGCACACGCGGAATACTCGGGTTAAACTTGATGAGCCTAGCATATGCAGATATGGCCTCGGAACACTGAGACCGAAAGGTCGAGCGTGAATCATATAGTAGATATGATCAACATAGTGATGTTCACCATTGAAAACTACTCCATCTCACGTGATGATCGGACATGGTTTAGTTGATATGGATCACGTGATCACTTAGATGATTAGAGGGATGTCTATCTAAGTGGGTGATCTTAAGTAATCTGATTAATTGAACTTTAATTTATCATGAACTTAGTACCTAATAGTATTTTGCATGTCTATGTTATTGTAGATAAATGCCCCCCACTGTTGTTCCATGGAATTTTAATGCGTTCCTAGAGGAAGCTAAGTTGAAAGATGATGGTAGCAATTACACAGACTAGGTCCGTAACTTGAGGATTATCCGCAATGCTGCACAGAAGAATTACGTCCTAGAAGCACCACTAGGTGACAAACCTGCTGCAGGAGCAACACCCGATGTTATGAATGTCTGGCAGAGCAAAGCTAATGACTACTCGATAGTTCAGTGTGCCATGCTTTACGGCTTAGAACCGGGACTTCAACGATGTTTTGAAGGTCATGGAGCATATGAGATGTTCTAGGAGTTGAAATTAATATTTCAAGCAAATGCCCGGATTGAGAGATATGACGTCTCCAATAAGTTCTACAGCTGCAAAATGGAGGAGAATAGTTCTGTCAGTGAACATATACTCAGAATGTCTGGGTACCACAACCACTTGACTCAGCTGGGAGTTAATCTTCCTGATGATAGTGTCATTGATAGAGTTCTTCAATCACTGCCACCAAGCTACAAGAGCTTCGTGATGAACTATAATATGCAAGGGATGGATAAGACAATTCCCGAGCTCTTTGCAATGCTAAAAGCTGCAGAGGTAGAAATCAAGAAGGAGCATCAAGTGTTGATGGTCAACAAGACCACCGGTTTCAAGAAAAAGGGTAAAGGGAAGAAGGGGAACTTCAAGAAGAACAGAAAGCAAGTTGCTGCTCAAGTGAACAAGCTCAAGTCTGGACCTAAGCCTGAGACTGAGTGCTTCTACTCCAAAGGGATTGGTCATTGGAAGCGGAACTGCCCCAAGTATTTGGCGGAGAAGAAGGATGTCAAATTGAAAGGTATATTTCATATACATGTTATTGATGTGTACCTTACTAATGCTCGCAGTAGGGCCTGGGTATTTGATACTGGTTCTGTTGCTAATATTTGCAAGTCGAAACAGGGGCTACGGATTAAGCGAACATTGGCTAAGGACGAGGTGACGATGCGTGTGGGAAATGGTTCCAAAGTCGATGTGATCACCGTCGGCACGCTACCTCTATATCTACCTTCAGGATTAGTTTTAGACCTAAATAATTGTTATTTGGTGCCAGCATTGAGCATGAACATTATATCTGGATCTTGTTTAATGCGAGACAATTATTCATTTAAATCAGAGAATAATGGTTGTTCTATTTATATGAGTAATATATTTTATGGTCATGCACCCTTGATGAGTGGTCTGTTTTTACTAAATCTTGATATTAGTGATACACATGTCCATAGTATTGAAGCCAAAAGATATAAGTTTAATAATGATAGTGTAACTTATTTGTGGTACTGTTGTTTAGGTCATATTGGTGTAAAGCGCATCAAGAAACTCCATGCTGATGGACTTTTGGAATCACTTGATTATGAATCACTTGATGCTTGCGAACCATGCCTCATGGGCAAGATGACTAAAACTCCGTTCTCCGGAACAATGGAGTGAGCAACAGACTTGTTGGAAATAATACATACTAATGTATGCGGTCCGATGAGCGTTAATGCTCGCGGCGGGTATCGTTATTTTCTTACCTTCACAGATGATTTGAGAAGATATGGGTATGTCTACTTGATGAAGCATAAGTATGAAACATTTGAAAAGTTCAAAGAATTTCAGAGTAAAGTTGGAAATCATCGTAACAAGAAAATGAAGTTTCTACGATCTGATCGTGGAGGTGAATATTTGAGTTATGAGTTTAGTCTTCATTTGAAACAATGCGGAATAGTTTCGCAACTCATGCCACCCGGAACACCACAGCGTAATGGTGTGTCTGAATGTCGTAACCACACTTTATTAGATATGGTGCGATCTATGATGTCTCTCACTGATTTACCGCTATTGTTTTGGGGTTATGCTATAGAGACAGCTGCATTCATGTTAAATATGGCACCATCTAAATCCGTTGAGACGACACCTTATGAGCTGTGGTTTGGCAAGAAACCCAAGTTGTCGTTTCTTAAAGTTTGGGGCTGCGATGCTTATGTGAAAAAGCTTCAACCTGATAAGCTCGAACCCAAATCAGAGAAATGTGCCTTCATAGGATATCCAAAGGAGACTGTTGGGTACACCTTCTATCACAGATCCGTAGGCAAGATATTCGTTGCTAAGAATGGATCCTTTCTAGAGAAGGAGTTTCTCATGAAAGAAGTGAGTGGGAGAAAGTAGAACTTGATGAGATAATTGTACCTACTCCCTTATTGGAAAGTAGTTCATCACAGAAATCAGTTCCAGTGATTCCTACACCAGTAAGTGAGGAAGCTAATGATGATGATCATGAAACTTCTGATCAAGTTACTACCGAACCTCATAGGTCAACCAGAGTAAGATCCGCACGAGAGTGGTATGATAATCCTGTTCTGGAGGTCATGTTACATGACCATGACAAACCAACGAACTATGAGGTAGAGATGATGAGCCCAGATTCCACAAAATCGCTTGAGGCCATGAAATCTGAGATGGGATCCATGTATGAGAACAAAGTGTGGACTTTGGTTGACTTGCCCAATGATCGGCAAGCCATAGAGAATAAATGGATCTTCAGGAAGAAGACTGACGCTGACAGTAATGTTACCGTCTACAAAGCTCGACTTGTTGCAAAAGGTTTTTGACAAGTTCAAGGAGTTAACTATAATGAGACCTTCTCACCCGTAGCGATGCTTAAGTCCGTCCGAACCATGTTAGCAATTGCCGCATTTTATGATTATGAAATTTGGAAAATGGATGTCAAAACTGCATTCCTTAATGGATATCTCAAAGAAGAGGTGTATATGATGCAACCAGAAGGTTTTGTCGATCCAAAAGGTGCTAACAAAGTGTGAAAGCTCCAGCGATCCATTTATGGACTGGTGCAAGCCTCTCGGAGTTGGAATATATGCTTTGATAGTGTGATCAAAGCATATGGTTTTATACAGACTTTTGGAGAAGCCTGTATTTACTAGAAAGTGAGTGGGAGCTCTGTAGCATTTATGATATTATATGTGGATGACATATTACTGATCGGAAATGATACTGAATTTCTGAATAGCATAAAAGGATACTTGAATAAGAATTTTTCAATGAAAGACCTCGGTGAAGCTGCTTGTATATTGGGCATCAAGATCTATAGAGATAGATCAAGACGCTTAAATGGACTTTCACAAAGCACATACCTTGATAAAGTTTTGAAGAAGTTCAAAATGGATCAAGCAAAGAAAGGGTTCTAGCCTGTATTACAAGGTGTGAAGTTGAGTCAGACTCAATGCCCGACCACTGCAGAAGATAGAGAGAAAAATGAAAGTCATTCCCTATGCTTCAGCCATAGGTTCTATCATGTATGCAATCCTATGTACCAGACCAGATGTGTGCCTTGCTATTAGTTTAGCAGGGAGGTACCAAAGTAATCCAGGAGTGGATCACTGGACAACGGTCAAAAACATCCTGAAATACCTGAAAAGGACTAAGGATATGTTTCTCGTTTATGGGGGTGACAAAGAGCTCATCGTAAACGGTTACATCAATGCAAGCTTTGACACTGATCCAGATGACTCTAAGTCACAAACCAGATACGTATTTTTATTGAATGGTGGAGCTGTCAGTTGGTGCAGTTCCAAGCAGAGCATCGTGGCGGGATCTACGTGTGAAGCGGAGTACATAGCTGCTTCGGAAGTAGCAAATGAAGGAGTCTGGATGAAGGAGTTCATATCCGATCTAGGTGTCATACCTAGTGCATCGGGTCCAATGAAAATCTTTTATGACAATACTGGTGCAATTGCCTTGGCAAAGGAATCCATATTTCACAAGAGAACCAAGCAATAATAAAGTTATTATTTATATTTCCTTATATCATGATAAAATGTTTATTATTCATGCTAGAATTGTATTAACCGGAAACTTAGTACATGTGTGAATACATAGAGAAACTGAATGTCACTAGTATGCCTCTACTTGACTAGCTCGTTAATTAAAGATGGTTAAGCTTCCTAGCCATGGACAAAGAGTTGTCATTTGATGAACGGGATCACATCATTAGAGAATGATGTGATTGACTTGACCCATCCGTTAGCTTAGCACTTTGATCGTTTAGTTTACTGCTATTGCTTTCTCCATAACTTATACATGTTCCTATGACTATGAGATTATGCAACTCCCGTATATCGGAGGAACACTTAGTGTGCTACAAAACATCACAACGTAACTGGGTGACTATAAAGATGCTCTACAGGTGTCTCCGATGGTGTTTGTTGAGTTGGCATAGATCGAGATTAGGATTTGTCACTCCGTGTATCGGAGAGGTATCTCTGGGCCCTCTAGGTAATGCACATCACTATAAGCCTTGAAAGCAATGTGACTAATGAGTTAGTTACAGGATGTTGCATTACGGAACGAGTAAAGAGACTTGCTGGTAATGATATTGAACTAGGTATTGAGATGCCAATGATCGAATCTCGGGCAAGTAACATACCGATGACAAAGGGAACAATGTATGTTGTTATGCGCTTTAACTGATAAAGATCTTCGTAGAATATGTAGGAACCAATATGAGCATCCAGGTTCTGCTATTGGTTATTGACCGGAGATGAGTCTCGGTCATGTCTACATAGTTCTCGAACCCGTAGGGTCCGCATGCTTAACGTTCGGTGACGATCGGTATTATGAGTTTATGTGTTTTGATGTACCGAAGGTTGTTTGGAGTCCCGGATGTGATCACGGGCATGACGAGGAGTCTCGAAATGGCCGAGACATAAAGATTGATATGTTGGAAGCCTATGTTTGGACATTGGAATGGTTCTGGGTGAGTTCGGGCATTTACCGAAGTACCGGGGGGTTACCGGAACCTCCCGAGGAATATATGGGCCTTATTGGGCCTCAGTGGAAAGAGAGAGAGGAAGCCAGGGCAGGCCGCCCCCCCCCTCCCCCTTGGGTCCGAATTGGACTAGGGAAGGGAGGGCGGCGCCCCCCTTTCCTTCTCCCTCTTTCCTCCTTCCTTCCTTTCCTACTCAAACTAGGGAAAGGGGGGAATCCTACTCCCGATGGGAGTAGGACTCCCCCTAGGGCGCGCCATAGAGAGGGACGGCCCACCGCTCCTCCACTCCTTTATATACGGGGGAGGGGGCACCCCATAGACACACAACACTACTGTAGAATACTGCTAACGCGACACTATGATCAAAGACCCTTTGCCAAAACTATGTGCGATGCAATAATCGCAAATGGTGGTGTTAAAAAACTGTCAAAAAAGATGCAAAACATATGCAATGGAGGATGCATCAAACACGGTTCAGATTTTATTTGCGTGTGTGATGCAGGACACACGGTTAATCCATTCAAACTATCTGCGATGAGGTAGAACAACAGAAACGAGCAGCCATAACAATGTGTGTGCGATGCAGGACACACGGTTAATCCGTTCGAACTGTTTGCAATGAGGTAGAACAACAAGAACGGGCATCCATATCAATGTGTTTGTGATATATGGCATACGGTTAACTCGGACGAACTGTTTTCGATTATGGAACACAACAGAAATGGTTTAACTTAACAAGATGTGTGTGATATGCGGCATACAGTTCACATGGATGAACTGTTTGTGATGAGCCAAAAGAACACAAACGAGTCATGTAAACAAGATGTGTGTGATATGTGGCAAACAACCGACTCGGATGAACTGTTTGCGATGTGAAATTACAACACAGACGGTCAATGCAGTTACTTCATGTGCGATTCTATGTGTACAAAAAACTTTAAAAAATGCAAACTAGTTGCTTGCGGTGGCGGAGTATCGCACACGATGCGTCTGCGAGTACTCGTGTGCAATGATTAGTATGTTACACATATGTTTCCTTATGTTAACATGTGTGTGAATTTGCAATATGGACAGTTAATCTGCAAATGCCTTCTGGTCATCAGGCACACGCTTAAACTCAATGACCTATGTACGATACTAATACTTTCCATGAAAATTTATGAACTTGGGTAACAACATTTGAGTAACATATATATAGTGGTTACACTATTCGACAAAAGGAGGAACTTCGTAACACGGTTTTGACAACCATATGGTCCATATCTACATACTTAACATAGTAACAACTATCACATTTTAAGAGGCTAAGGGCCAACAACCATATGGTCCATATCTACATACTTAACATATATAGTAACATCTAGCACATTTAAGAGGCTGAGGGCCAACAACCACAACTATCCACTAGAAGCAGTTTGATCACGGTGACTCGGCATCTCGTCAATGAAAAGGAAGAGCCCTCCTGTGCCTTGGTAGATCATGAGTAGAACAGTGTCTCCAATTTTCCAATATGTATGCATTTCCACAAGAAGCGAGAACTTGTTAATTTGAATGGTTCCATTTCTGCGGGAAATGGAGTACCTTGCAATCACTTTGGCGTTATTAGCAGGCACAAGTGTAATTCGACCATGCTGGGAAATCGATCCAGGAACTACTACAGGGGGCAATTTCTGTTGACATGTAGAATAAAAACAATTGTAACATATCGTTCAAGATATATATAGTTTATGAGAATCAACATTAAAATAAGACTTTTTACCAGCGTTTTGTGCACACAATTGGTCTTGTTCAGTGTGTGCACCATAGGTCAAATTAATTCCATCCAAAATCTAGCGTTCATACACTGTGCTATCTCTGTCAGATTATGAATAAAGTTTATGACATGCTTCAAGTCCTTCCAGTGAAATTTGGTACGCTTAGTAACACGCAGATCATTCACTATGCATCAAACATATCCTGCTTAAAAGTGGAAAGGTATTATTTATTCAAAACATGGCAGAAGAATATTTAGTGCACACAAATTGGTAAATAGAATTTGTTACTACGTAGGAACGGAGTCAGAATATGATATCACAATTGGTTTCTTTAATAGTGATCAATTGGTTGCTTAAATTGTAATATGACAGCAAGGAGAAAGTTGAAAGGACACTAACCTCGATCAGACTTTGATCGGCTGATGATGTTGGGGAAGTAAACATCCATGTTAATTAGACCAGGCTGTGGTGCACGCACTAGAATTTTATTGCCAGCTTTGAGTTCATAACACTTAGACATTTTCCTCCAAAGGTCCGCATTAAAATAGGAGTGACCATCTTTATCAAGTTTTACGCTAACCGTCATTGTAAATCCATGTCAATATGATATCATGGGAGTCATCAGCAAAGTAAAGCCCAAGATTTCCTTCTACTCCTGTTCTTGCAAAGCAAGGGATGTACTGCTTGAAATGAAAATTAAGATTGTAAATTAGATATATTGAAATAACAGAGCAAGATGCAAATATGGGAGTAACTAATAGAACAGATCCATATATATAGAGAGATGAAAGCAAAGTACAGAAATATAAAATTAAAAATAGATAAAGTAACAAAGATTTCACTACAAAAAAAGACACATCCGTGACATTTTGGGCCGAACAATTTTTTTCTGTCATACTTATGACACTTCTATGACGGTAATTGTGACAAAACCCGGTATCATCATAGATGTGGTGGGCTCCTACTTCTATGACAAAAAATCATGACAGAAAATGAGCTTTTCGTCCTGGGCGGGCTAGAGACACAGTTGCATGACATTCTTTGGGCCGTCCATGATGGAAAAAACCGTGGTAGAAGCGAGGGCGAGGAAAATATCAGGGTGTCCCTGTTATGATGGGTGGTCGGGGCCTAGCGATGCGCGTTTCTCTTGTACACGCACACGCGTGGGTGCCAGGCGTTGGGCTCTAACTGAACCCGAGCGAAGCGTTGGGCTCTAACTGAACCCGAGCGATTGCACTGCAGGCTACGCGTTACTAAACCCGAGCGATCAATCGATGGCTGTTAACTGAACCCGATCGAGCGATTCCTTCGCTGCTGCTACTAACTGAAGCCTATCGATGCTGCCTCTGGATGAACAGTGAGCGTTGCTAGGGGGGTTTGGATGAACAGTTCCCGGTGGGGGTGGATGACAGGACCCCGTGGTGTTGCCTCTGGATGAACAGGACCTCGATCGATCGAGTCGGTTGGGGCTGGATGAACAAGACCCCGTGGAGGGCTGGATGAACAGGACCACCCCGTGGAGGGTAGGATGAACAGTAGACGGTGGAGGGCTGGATGAATAGTAGCCCATGGAGGGGTGGTTGAACAGGAGCCCGTGGAGAGGGCTGGTTGAACAGTAGCCGGTGGAGTAGCGCGCGGTGGAGGCTGGATGAACAGGAGCCCGTGGATGAACAGTCGCAGGTGGAGGCTGGAGGAGGTCGGCGGTGGATCAACAGTAGCCCGTGGAGGCTGGAGGGGGTCGACGGTGGAGATGAACAGTATCCCGTGGAGTCCCGTTTTGTGGTACGCCACACCCCTCCCGATGAACAGGACCCCCGTTTCGACCGTAGCGCTCGAACACAAGTCCGTTTCCTCCGTTTTGCGGTATGCCACACCCCTCCCGATCAACAGGACCCCCGTTTCGACCGTAGGAGGTCTGTTTCCTCTGTTTTGCGGTACGCCAGACCCCTCCCGATGAACATGATCCCGTTTCGAACATGGCCGGTCAAACACAAGGTCGTTTCCTCCGTTCTGCGGTACGCCTGGCCTCGTTTCCATCGGCTGTTCCGTCCAAGCCCTCCCAATGAGCACGACGACGCATTCCTTTCTGACCCAGCCGGTTGGCTCCCCATGAACACGACGGCGACGCTATTTCTCCATTCCGACCCAGCCATGTACACGAGCCCTGGCTATACGTATGCGCGAGTAGGCATTCGAGACCCTGCCCGTATGTACGTACATGGCCGTATTTTCTTTCTTGCACACTGGCCGTTGTACGTACGTGTACATGCTACGTGCGCGCCTCTACTACGACACGTGCACGCCTCTACATCGACCAGTATGTACGTACACATTCGCGACCAGAATGACAACGCTACGATGCTTCGACCAGGTGGGTCCCGACTGTCAGGCACTTCCTTGTGTGCGAAGATGTAGCTGGTGGGTCCCAGCAGTCAGGGGGCGAATCGTTTTTTTTGCCCGGACGCACTTCCTTGCGTGTGAAGATGTAGCTGGTGGGTCCCAGCAGTCAAGGGAAACAGTTTTTTCATGAAATACGGTGGCCCGTCCGGTGGGTCCCCGCTGTCAGGTGGAGGAATAATTATTTTGCGCCTAATAAGGAGGCACTTCCTTGCTGCGGCCATGGACCTAGCTGTCAGCCTCTCCACGTACAATCCACATCCAATGGAAGCCGTTCCTTGACCACGTTGACCACGCCACGCTGAGAGCACCAGGGCAGTGGACGACGGCGAGGCCTAGGAAGGGGATGACGCGGAGCCGGGGAAGACGCGACAATGGATGCCCACGCTTAGAGGAGTATGAGGGTTCACTGGTTCGCTGCGGTGTGAGGTTGCCGTTGTCGTAGAATAACAAGGGGTGTGGGTGAGTAGAGGGATGGCCTGGACAGTGATGGGAGTAGTAGGGGGCGGTGAGGCCTCCGCCGCATCACAACTGGCCACGGGAGGCAGGAGCACGAGGCACGACCGGCGCTGGCTTGGGCGGCTGGAGCAAGAAGACCTGAGGTTGAAGAAGCACTATGGCCGTTGGATGGGCATCGTATGGTCACTGGAGCTAGAATCATGCATATTGACTAAGTTGACAAAGCCCTCCGTCCCCGTAAACTTAGTAGGCGCCACAAGTCAGCCTACCACTATACTGGATCCCAGCTAGCATGGGGAGTATTCATTTTTTCTGTGCGTAATAAGGAGGCACTTCCTTGGGTGCGAAGATATAGCTGGTGGGTCCAAGTTGTCAGCGGCACAGACTAAGGCATAGCCGGTTCAAGGCATGGTACTTGCAAGTTGGGTTTGTTGCACCAATTATACTCTAGGGGGTTCCCCTACAGTCTTTCTGTCAAAAAAAGCTGTCAGCGGTGTAATTTTTTTTCGCGAAATACAGAGGCCCTTTCGGTGGGTCCCAGATGTCAGGTGGAGGAATCATTATTTTGCGCGTAATAAGGAGGCATTTCCTTGCGTGCGACCGTGGACCCAGCTGTCAGCCTCTCCACGTACAGTCCACTTCAGATGCATGTCGGTCGTTTACCACATTGACCAGGCCGCGCCGAGAGCACCAGGGCGGTGGACGACGGCGAGGCCTAGGAAGGGAACGACACGGAGGCAGCAAAGACTCAGCAGTTGTTTCCCACGCGGACGGGAGTACGACTGTATGAGGGTTTACTGGTTCGTCTGCCGTCGCCGGAGAATAACATCAGGTGTGGGTGAGTAGAGGGATGGCTAGGCCAGCGATGGGAGTACAGTGGGGCGGTGAGGCCTGCGCGCAGCACAGCCGTCCATGGGGAGGAGGGAGCAGGCAGTCCCGCCGGCGCTTGTTTGAGTGGCTGGAGCAGGAAGAACAGAGATTGAAGAAGCACGACGGTCGTTGGATGGAGATCCAACAGTCACTGCTTGTGCGTCAACCTTTTTTTAGGAAAGCCTCAAATCTGTGGAAAATAGCATACAACCCATCTACCATTATTTCTAATAATATACAGCCCATTTGCTAATTCTTAAGGTTTTTTTGGAGCCCATATTCTTTTTGTTAGCATTACAGCCCATATTGTGGCCATGGTTAAAAAATTATACAAAATTTTGCATATTTTGGTGCGGTCTGAACTGTTTTTAGTCCCGAAATTTCGAGTCACATTAAAACTGATATTAAAAATAAATGTATATGAATATAAAATCCAACAAATTGTCCATGCATAAAAATCAATGCAATTTAAAATCTCGAAATGAAAAAAAAGAAATTCTAATTGCCGGTTTGATGTGTTTTAAAAATGTACAACCCATTTCTCATTACTGATAGGCCATTTTCTTGGCCAGCCGAATGAAGCTCTCCTCATCTTGAAAGATTTGCAGCCCAACAGGTCTGACAAAGCGACTTACTTGGCCAATCACAAAAAAGGTTGTGGCCGTGGACCCAGCTGCAGCCTCTCCACGTACAGTACTCTTCCGATGGAAGTCGGTCGTTGACCACATTGACCACGCCGTGCCGAGAGCACCTAGGCAGTGGACGACGGCGAGGCCTAGGAAGGAGACGACACGGAGCTGGGGAAGACGCGACAGTGGATGCCCATGTGGAGAGGAGTACGAGGGTTCACTGGTTCGGCTGCGGCGTGAGGTTGCCGTCGCCGCAGAATAACAGGGGGTGTGGGTGAGTAGAGGGATGCTCTAGCCAGCGGTGGGAGTAGTAGGGGCGCTGAGGCCTCTGTGGCATCACAGCCGGCCACGGGAGGCAGGAGCACGCGGCATGACCGGCGCTGCTTTGGGCGGCTGGAGCAAGAAGACCAGAGGCTGAAGAAGCACTATGGCCGTTGGATGGACATCATACGATCACTTGAGCTAGAATCGTTCATATTGACTAAGTTGACAAAGCCCTCCATCCCCGTCAACTTAGTAGGCCCACAAGTCAGCCACGCACTATGGTGGGTCCCAGCTAGCAGGGGGTATTCGTTTTTGTGTGCGTAATAAGGAGGCACTTCCTTGCGTGCGAAGATATAGCTGGTGGGTCTGACCTGTCAGCGGGGGAACGTTTTTTTCGCGAAATGCAGAAGCCCTTCCCACGTACAGTCCATGTACAATGCGTAATAAGGAGGAACTTTCCTTGCGTGTGACCATGGACCTCGTGGGTCCTAGCCGTCAGGCTCTCCACATACAGTCCTCTTCCAATGACTCTCGTATGTTGACCACGCCACGCCGAGCGTACCGAGGCGGTGGACGACGGTGAGGCCCCAGATTGGAACGACCCGGAGATGGGGAAGACGTGACAATGGAGTCACAGACGGAGAGGAGTGGGAAACTTGACTGGTTCGGGGTGCGGGGTGGGCCCACACTCGGCAAAGAATAACAGGAGGTGCGGAGTGGAGGGATGGCCTGGCCGTTGGCGGGGTAGCGTTTTGCTGAGGAGCGCAAAACAACGCCGCTGGACACCGGAGGCCGCAGCACGCGGTCCCGGCAGCGCTAGGGGAAGAAGACGGGAGATGGAAGAAGAATGCCGACCGTTGGATGTAAATCCAATGCCTTCTTAGGCTTCGACCTACTAGCCCACATGTCAGCCAGTCAATTTGTTTTTTAGTCCATTTGGTGGGCTGGGTGAAACAATGATGTAGCATCTATGCAGCCCGTTTATATATATGGTAGAATTTAAAGCCCATTTGCATTTTTCTCGAAATCCGCAGACTTGCTGGGCTGGGTGAAAATATCATGTTGGGCTAGACGGAGAAATGTTATAAAAACATGAACACATGATTGCACGTATATTACTGCATTGGTCAGTAAAGTCTTTGCAAGCTTATGTACGAAATCACTAGGAGTTAACTTGCCAAGTTATATGTAAACAATTATTATTATTATTTTGTAAGAACTTTCAACTTATGAAATAAAATATCATTTAAATTTGATGAGTTAATAGTATGTGGGGTATTATTATTTTTTAGGCTAGACGTGGGACAGTTGAGTTGGTTCTAGGGAAAAGTACTGTGAGAAAACTCATTTTACATCAAAAAAGAAAGTGGGAGAAAATTCAGACATAGGATTAATGAAAACAAAAAATAAAGGAAGTGGGAAGGTCTATAAAATGGTTGGATGAACGACAGGTTTAACGGAAACTTATGTTGTTTCTAATATATATATATATATATATATATATATATGTAATAAAATAAGATATAAATATAGGTTTAGTTTTGCATTCTTATAGAAAACAGGTTCAGTTTTGCATTCTTATAGAAAAATAGAACTGAGTTGTGCGTCGTCTTGGAAAAACAAACATAACTTGGGCTGCTGATGTTATAGACAAGCTAGGTTGGGAGGCCCAGAGGCCGCTTGATACCTGCTAAATCCAAAAAATGTTGAAACATGTCGTGGGTTGCCCATGTTAAACAACAAAACCTAGGCCATGGACCTGGTGGGCCCGGGACTGTCAGCCTCTCGACGAACAGTTGTCTCCTGATTCCTCTTGTTTTGCTGACCATGTTGGGAATGACAGACGGCGGCACTACGGCTAGAGCACTAAGATGGAGGACGACGTCGAGACCTCGGACTGAACGAACTAGAGCGGGGGAAGACGCAGGCGGAGGGAACTACGAGGGTTGACTTGTTCAGGTGCAGGGTGGGCCGGTGGAGCTACCGCCGCCGGACAATGTGTGTTAGTAGAGGGATGGCCTGGCCAATGCCATAGGCTATGATGGCCAGCCGCTGTATAGGAAGCGGATGAAAGATTGAACAAAATAAGGAAATACAAATGGATAGGTGGTTGGTCCCATATGTCTATGTACGAGACCTGCTGGGTCCACCTGAGGAGAGGAATATGTTGGGAGGAAGGATATTCAAAGCACGACAGCCGAGTGAACTAGTTTTTTAATGGACAAGTGAACTAGTTACATACATAAGCAAATAGCCACTAAAAAAGCGAACAGGTTAATGGGTTCTTAAAAGTAATATTTTGGACAAAATAGATAATTATGACACATAGGCTAATGCATGAAACACTCAGATGATAAAGGTGCTTATAAACAGATAAAGTACAACATCTAGACCTTCCTAGCATGCTTGATCATGACGATGCGGTTGTCCGTGTACTCGTCGGTTACAGGAACCAGACATGCCCTCATGTCCAAGATCTGCCTGTACATGTCGTAGCATGCGTATGCGTCCTTGGCCGCGTAGGTTATGTAGGCTAGATTCAGAGGTACCTCCCACGTGTTCAAGTCCTTCGTATCGTTGTCTTCTTTCATGTTGGCGTGTCAGGGGTCGATGATGGTCTCGGCGAGGTCAACCACGGAGTCCTTCTCTTGCCCGTTGCTGGTGATCTTGTATTGCTTCTGGATGTCGACAAGCTTGTTGCACCAGATGGCCGAATCGTCGCGTTCTTCCTTCTCTCCACCGTAGCGAAGCTGCAGTTGGCGCTGCCGATGAAATAGGCGAATGCACTAGAACCTCTAATGGCCCTACAGAAGTGGTAGATGAGAACCTCATCCCACACACATACCTGGGCGACGGTGATCCGCTGGTCCCTGTCAGGAGACGAATGGACGGGCACAAGGTCTAGTCCTGCAACCTTGTGCTTTCTCGTCCTGTAGGTACTGCTTGAACTCGACGAGGCAGAGCTTCACCGAGTCTGGATCGTTGGTGTACATCACATTCAACTTGGTGCAGCCATAGGACTGAACGTCGAACTCAAAGGGGAACTCCTTGCTGAAGTCCATATCCAGCAGGCTCGCCCCTCGGATCGCCATTGGAGTCTCTTCAAGTGAACAAGTGTGTAGGCGGTGGCAGCAGTTCGTTTTTCAGCTCTTGGGGAACTAGATTCAATAGTAAACTGAGTGTGTACAGGTGACAACAGTTACTACCCCTCCCTCGTCCGCTACACGCCCGACAGAAGATGCACCCTCGGCGCATTCAAACGCCTCCATTAAGAAACCTACTCCGGCCACACGTCGGTTCACGAGCGGTTCTGTATTGGTACTGTAATAATAGGAGTTACTGGTCACTTTACTTGTCGGCGTTCTAGGAACGGGGGTCCCCAGGCTTGCCTGCGTGCGGCCCATGGCGTGGCTAAGCCAGCTGGTCGTATGGCCCATCTTCATCAACAAGGCATCCAAGACCCTCGCGAGGCGGATGACGCAAGACCTCCTCAGGAGTGGCCTAGTCAGGCAGGCTCACGAGGAGTGGAGATATCAAGGCGGGGCAAACCTCATGAGGCTCTTGTGACGTGATCCATGACGATCAACACCAGGCGGGCGCCAGCGCGCGCAACGTCCTTGTTTCCTCTTTCGTGCTAAGGAAGCAGGTGCAAGCGAAGAGTACCGAGGCATCAGGCAAAGGTTGCCATATCGGTGCAACGAGACCAAGACCAGAAGGACGCAAAGACGGAGGTCATCGTGGAGCCCAAGACGGCGTCACCACCAGAGCCTTTCGCAGGCGAAGACCACTTTTGTCAGGATAGCTTGTACTAGCTGCCCCCCTTCGAATTTGCCCGCCATTGTTGGCTCCCTTCCCGCTCAATATTTGGGAAGAGGACCAGGGCCTATATAAGTAGACCTAGCCACCACCGAAGAGGCGAGAGGCAGGAGGAGAGATCACTCTCACCCACACAAGTTAGCCAAGCACAAGAACACCTCAACCTTAGGAGGCTGTTCTTCCCCTTGTACTGTTCATCATCAGCCCAAGAGGCAATCCACCACCACCACACTGGAGTAGGGTATTACACCACAACGGTGGCCCGAACCAGTATAAATCTCGTGTCTTTCCGTGTTGCGAGTTCGTCGAGTTCGTCCGCGAGATCTTAGCGAGCAAGGGCGTAGATTGGTAGGAGGGAAAGACTTCGCGCGCACCCCAGTGCTCGAACCTTAAGGGTTTGCTGGAACCCCACATCCGACATTTGGCGCGCCAGGTAGGGGTGCGCCGTAGCTTCCCTTCCATCAGTTCGTCGCTCCGTCGTTTCCATAGCGGATGCTCGCCGTGCTCGAGCTGAGCGTCGGGCTGCCCTCACCGCCCGCGTTGCTCAGACGGCTCCCGTCGGCGGGCCACCTCGTCGTTCTTCGTCTCCCGCCGCCAATGCTGCCACCGGCCCGGTCGGGAACGAGCAGCAGGTGTCCTTGCTGCGTCCTTCGATACGGTAGGACGGCCGCACCACCACTCCATCGCTGACCCCGGCCGGTTCTTCGTCTCACGCACGTCGCTCTCCCATGGAGGCGCGGGCCGCACTCCTCGCCGCAAACGAACTCCTGCGCTACCGCCCAATCGACGACCTCTACGAGGAGTGGCTCGACTACGTCGCCGAGCTTGTCCGTGCCGCAGGGGGCTCTCCGGCGCCGTCCCTCTCTCTACCTCACCCTCAGCCAGCCACGGGCGACGAGGCCCATGGCGCGCCTCCACCACCTCTGCCCCAACATGGTGCCTTGGCACCAAGGCGCGCGGCCCCGCGGCGTGATCCGCCACGCCCGGCGCCCGCGCGTGAAGAGTGAAGCTGCCAAGAAATCCCTCGGCCGTGAGAAGCTGCACCCGCGCTTCCCGCGCCACCTCATCAAGAGCGTGCACCGCCCGTGGCGGCGCCACGCGGACCTCTTCAAGACCAAGTTCCACCTCCGAAGCGGGCCCCAGCAACCAAGGCCGGCTGCCGCGCCTTCACCCCCGAGCTACGCAGTGTCGCCTGGCCAGGCAAATTCAAGCCAGATCTGCCTCCTCGCTACGAGGGCACCGCCGACCCCGCGGAGTTCCTGCAGCTCTATGAGTTGAGCATCGAAGCGGCTAACGGCGATGATAAAGTCATGGCGAACTGGTTTCCCATGGCTCTCAAGGATGGGGCCCGCTCCTAGCTCCTGAACCTGCAGCACGGCTCGATCTCCTCCTGGGACGAGATGCGCGACCGCTTCGTCACCAACTTCCAGGGCACTCGCGACCACCCGTCGGCCGCGGGCGACTTGCGCCGCATCAAGCAACCACCAGGAGAGACCCTCCAGAAGTACATCAAGCGCTTCAACAACACCCGCCTCAAGATCCCCAAGGTCACGGATGAGGCCATCATCTCCGTGTTCTCCGATGGCGTGCGCGACGTCAAGATGAAGGAAGAGCTTGCTATCCAGGAGGAGCTCTGCACATCTCAGGAGCTGTTCAACCTGGCGACCATGTGCGCAAGAGCTGAGGAGGGGCGCCACTCTCTCCTCGAGCTACCGGCCGCAGGTGCAGAGGAGAAGAAAGCCAAGGCCAAGGACGTGAAGCGCAAGGAAGCAGGAGTGCTAGCAGCGGAGCCCGACACCAAGCGGGGCAGAGATCAGTCCGAGCCATCCAAGAAGAGCCGACCATTCTGCGCCTTCCACAACCTGAACACCCACAACACCAGCGACTGTCAAGAGCTCAGAGCCATACAAGAAGGATGCTTCGGTCGACGCCCCGAGCGCGGCGACCGGGGCTACGGCCGCGGAGGAGGACGTGGAGACGGGCGCTGGGACAACCGTGGCCTGCGCCAGGAATGGCACGACATGCCTCATGAGGACCGCTGGCAGGACCATCCTCGCGAGGGGGCCTGGAGGGACCAGCCTCGCGAGGATCACCCCCAAAGCAACACCGGTCTTCCTCCACTGTCGCCACCAAGAAGGAACGACAATCACCATCAGGACGAGGGGGCTGGGGGCTTCCAGGAGCCGCGTGCAATCACCTGCCTCTTGGGTGGCGCCCAGGCCCAGCCTCTCATCGCATCTTCAAATAGTTCGCTCGCGAGGTGAACGCTGTGCTCCCGAAGCTCGAGGCAACGCGCCCGCTCAAGTGGTCCCAATGCGCCATCACTTTCAACTTGGCAGATCATCTCAAGTGCCGGCGCCCTCCCAATGTTGTGTTCCCCAGTCATCAGCAATGTGCAGGTTACCAAGACCCTCATCAACGGTGGTGCAGGGCTCAATGTCCTGTCCGTCGACACGTTCGACAACCTCCAAGTGCCATATGAGCAGCTCCAGCCTACCAAACCTTTCTCAGGAGTGACTGACGGTTCCACCACACCAATAGGGCAGGTCCGCCTGCCTGTCACCTTCGGGGAGCGCAAGAACTACCGCACCGAGCTCATCGACTTCGACGTCACGCACATCCGCCTGCCGTACAACGCCATCCTCGGGTATCCGGCCTGGCCAAGTTCATGGCAGTCACCCATCATGGCTACAACATCCTCAAAATGCCAGGAATCGGAGGAATCATCACGGTCCCATGTGAAGAGAGAGACACGGTGTGCTCCCTCGAGCACGCCTTCCAAGCTACAGCAATCAACGACCCCCACAGCAGAAGTGAGGGCCTTTCGGAGGCCATCCCCAGGAAGAAGCAGCCGCGCCACACATGACCTCAGGAGGATGGCATCACGACAGGAGCCTCATCAGGATCAGCGTCCGTCCCAGGGGCGCCTCCCTCCATCGCATAGGAAGGCGCGCCCAACGCCCTCCTTGGGCAGGGCTCGGGGGCTCTCTTCTGGAGGGCCTCAGACCTTGCCAACCACGCGAGGGAGGCGCTTGGGCACCACTTGGAGGCGTGCTTTGTGGCACGTGTCCCTCAGGAGAGCACGGGGCAAGGAGTGCCCACCACTCAGGAGTTCATCACCAAGACCACTCAGGAGCTGCAAGACGCAAGAGCCATGCGCGGCGACGGCCATTCACGAGGCGTAGCTCCCCATCCTGGCGAGGATGCTGGGCTACGTGTCTGCATCGATGTCCCGAGGCTCAACAGGGCCGCGTCTCAGGGGCGCTTCTGGCCTTCGCGTGTGGGCCGCTACGACGGCCCGCCACACAGCTACGTTCGCATGCCCTTCGGGTTGCCGAGCGTGGTGTTAGCCTATCAGCGCAACATGCGGCGCGTCCTGGTGGCTCAGGAGGCTCGGTACCACGCTGTACTGGAGGAAATGGAGACGGTCTTCAGGGAACCTCCCGAGCCCCTAGAGCCTCCCGAGGATCAGGGCTCCGGTGGCTCATGAAGAGTCATTTCTTCGATGCATGCCTGCAGCTGCACCGACTCTACTTCATCTACGGAACCCGGTGACATCATTCAAGCTCGTTTAGCTGGGAGCGCCCCTCGAGATGCATTATTCCCAGGCCACTTGGGTCCATCCCTGCGGCATGTACCCCTTTTGCTTATGTCTTTAACCTACCTTGCTGGGGGCGCCCCTCGGGCTGCATCATCCCCAAGCCGCTCGGGCTGGACCCACTGGCATGTATCTTCCTGCATTTACCCAAGTCGATTTGCCTTCCCTACTTAACCTGCCTATGGTATCACCTGCTCGATCATCACGTTCCACGGGGCCTCCTCACAGGCACGGTGCTGGTGCATGGGCCCGTCCCTGCCACGTCAGCAAATCTGATCAGTCGAGCTCTGGCTCACGGCATGCCCCGCGCACGTCACCTCACCAGGCCCTTGGCGCCTTCACTTCACCCAGAGCAACCAGCGGCAGGTTGGCAGCTGTAACGGCAAACCGTGTTTCTTCTTGTGCCTGTTCACAGGGATCCCATGGGAAGGATAGCAGGCGGCACCGCGAGTCTCCTTTTCTCCCGTGCAATTCGCTTGCGCGTTAAAAGGGGGGCTCCTGAGCATCGTGACTCAGGAGCTCTTACTGGCTCTCTAGCCCTCACCCCCTGGCCTTGACCACGGCATCGTGACCTGGCATACCGGCGGTGGCTGATCTCGCTCGAGGGCCGGGACCTAAGGACGTAGAGCACTAAGGAGAGCCTGGGGGGAGGGAAACTCGTGTGGGCCGGCCTAGCTATGCCGCGCAAGTTGGCACGCAGCCCTAGCGCAACGTTAGGAATCGCCTAGAAGTCAACAAGATAAGTTCCGCCCTCGGATCGGCTAAATGCCTGGGCCTAATGATCACTCACGCTTTGCCGCAACCCCATTGCGGCCACGTCAACTCCCTGTCTTCCCTTACCATGGCCGCTTGAGCGCTAAGGGGGACCTCCCGAGCATCGCGCCTCAGGGGCTCTTACTGGACCTCGGGCCGCAGACATCCTGGCCTTGACCACGGCACGCGACCTGGCATATCAGCGACGGCTATAGCCTGCCTGGCGACCGGGACCTGTCGGCGTAGAGCAACAAGCTATCGCGAGGAAAGAAAGGGGGGACTGATCCTAAACGGGATGCGCGTTTGCCAAATTTTCATAACAAGGAAGATAAGCACAAAAGACATTATAGACCCTTACATACCCCCACGGGGCACTTCATGATTCTTCGCAGGGAACAAAAGCAGAAACTAAGGGGGTTCCTATCTACACCCTCCTGCGGCGGACGCCATCATCAATAGTGCCCCGCGGGAGGCCAGCGCCTACCCCATCCAGATCAACGGCGGTGACGGCCGGATGCCGCAGCTCTGCTCCGAGCACGGCGAGAACTCAGGGGCACGTAGCTATCATCGCTCGTCTCTGGAGTCTCGTAGAGCTCGGGAGAGCTGCTGGACTCCCAAGGGCTGCTACTGCTAGAGTGGCCGCGAGCAGAACACGCATCAGCCTCGCGCTCCTCCCCGGAGCAGCACTCTAGGTGGCGGCCCTTAGCATCCAAGACCTTGAAGAAGAGCGTGGAGACGCCATCATACTCAAAGTGGATCGCGAGGGCGCCCCTCGCATAGTAGACCCGCGCAATCTCGCCCCAGCCACGAGTGATGAAGATCTTGCCGGTGGGGACCGCTTCGATCTCTGCTCCAGTCGCTGGAGCGCTGCAGTCCGCGTGCTGCAACTAGAGCTTGAGAGGCCCCCTCGGCGGCATCACATCGGAGAAAAACCACGGGAAGCGGATCCAAGAGCTTGGAGGCATCGGCGCACACAGCACCAGCTCGCGCGAGGAGTCCGCGACATGGATTCTGGGGGCGACGACGCGCGTCGCCGTGGCGCGGCGACCCCGAGCGCGGCGCGGGCGACACTGCTCGTCGCTCCGTCCTCCTGAGCCCTCGGCTCGGGCATACAAGGGTAGCGGATACCCCGGAGGAGGCTGCTCGCACCAAGGCCTCATCACCACCTGCATCGCCGCTTCATCACGGCTATGGATCGACCTCTTCTTCGTCGGAAGTGGCCCCAGATCACCCCGGGGGGCCTTTCCCTTCTCTTCGGCGGAGAACCTTCTGATAGGCGCCATTGTTGTTAGCAGTGGAGAAAGGAGGAAGAAGCAAGCGAGCAAGGAAGAGATGGGCGACGGGGGCTCCACCCCCTCCCCATTTATAGCAAGAGAAGGCTAACCGGCACCTCCCACGATCGCAGGTAATGATGGTTTTCCTTGCATTTCGCAGGGACTTGTCAAGTCATGTAGTTGCCGAGTGATACGTCTCCAGCATATCTATAATTTTTGATTGCTCCATGTTATATTATCTTCTGTTTTGGATGTTTATGGGCTTTATTAAACACTTATATATTATTTTTGGGACTAACCTATTAACCCAGAGCCCAGTGCCAGTTTCTGTTTTTTTGCCTATTTTAGGGTTTCGAAGAAAAGGAAAATCAAACGGAGTCCAATTGACCTGAAACTTCACGGAACTTATTTTTGGAAGGAAAGCAACCCGGGAGACTTGGAGTCCACGTCAAGGGAGCTTCGAGGAAGCCACGACGTAGCGGGGAGCGCCCTCCACCCTCCTGGGCCCCTCGTGGCCCCCCTGACGTACTTCTTCCGCCTATATATCTCCATATACCCTAAAACTACCGAGGAGCACAATAGATTGGGAGTTCCGCCACCAGAAGCCTCCGTAGCCACCGAAAACCAATCTAGACCCGTTCCGGCACCCTGCCGGAGGGGGAATCCCTCCCTGGTGGCCATCTTCATCATCCCAGTGCTCTCCATGATGAGGAGTGTCGTGGTTTTGTCACGGCAGATGTCCTAGCAAAAGGACTTAGTCGTGGAGCCATCGCTACGGGTTAGCTTGAAGGGGTTAAAGAGGACACGGGGACGCAAGAGAGTTTATACTAGTTCGGCCCCTTCAATGAAGGTAAAAGCCTACGTCTAGTTGTGATGGAATTGATGGGGTTTCGATGACTAGGGAGCAAACAAGCTTCGCCTATCTCTCGAGTTGTTGTCTGTTGTCCTTGAACTGCCGCCAGGTCGTCCCCTTATATACACGGGTGACTCCCGTCGGCTTACGGAGTCCCAATACCGGCTCATAGATGTGTCCAGTTTGGTCTCTACTTATTCCTAACTTACAATACAAGTTAACTACTAACGCCGGTTTACGGCTACAGGCCTTGAACCGACCATGGGCCTTGAGCCCTCCTCTGACTTCTTGGGCTTTAACATACTTAACTACTGACAAAGTTAACCCGACCCAGATAGTCCGGTTTACGCCGAGTAGTAATATCCCCAACATTAGGCCCCAGATTGATTTGAACGGGTTCATGTCAATCCTTTAACAAAAGCTTCATCTTCAACATCTTCTTATAAATTGGTAAACCACCATGATGTCATCTTCTCTGATTGGTGTAAACCGGAGTGACGTCACCTGTCATAACGAAGCTATCCATTGTGCTTCTTTGTTTAATAGATCGGCGGAAATCGAGGCAACAGCTCCGTTTCGTGGCCCCTTGATTGTCGCGCCTGACACATGTTCTTCGCCTTATAAATAGGACCGAAGGGTCATTTCTTTTCTCCTTCCGTGCCTTCTTCGTCTTCCTCGCGTCGCCAGCCTCGGAGCTCCGCCGCCGCCGTCGACCTCTGCCTCAACCTTGGCCGCTGCATCAACCTGAGCACACCAGAGCATCGCGGCAACCTTCCGCATCTTCCTCAGCTCCGGTAAATCTTCCATCCTTTCCCCCACGGATCTGACCTAGGGTTTCGCAGTTCTTTAGTGTTCATCGTCTGCCTCTTGCTCATACGATAGATCTTTAGATGGCTCCGCAAATCTTTATTCTGTGCAATGGTAGCTGTTTACCCTTCGCCTTCACTTGCACATCTCAAAACCATAGATCTGTATGTACGTCTTGTTCATTGATTCGATATTGGTCCTTTTGGACCTCTGAATATTTATCTTTTTTCTGCACTTGCTTCAGATCCATCGCTGTAGAGAAATCTTATGAAATCTGTTTTTGTAAACTTACTCCTCTGCTTCAATGTTTAAACCCGGCGGTTTAACCTTGTAGGAAAAAATTGCCAAACCGGGCTATATACCATTAGTCCCCTTGTTGAACCGCCAGATGTTGTTGCTTCATAAAACTCCGGTTCATCTAGATCTGTCTCCGGTTTAATATTGCACATACCAATGTACCTTGATAAAATGTATTTTTGAACCGAGACCTTCTACCTTGTAGATTCCATCATGGCCAAGCAAGTATATGAATGCAATTGGGTTCCTTCTCGTGTCACAGAGGCTCAGCTGGACGATCTAGTCTTGATCGGCGCTTTAGGCAGCAAAGATACCATTCATTGGAGGGCTCCTGGCAAAGAATGCCCTCCCACTCCTCAAGAAGGAGAAGTTGTTGTTTTTGTAGATCACTTAGCTCGAGGCTTTAAGCCACCCGGTTCTAAATTTTACCGAGATGTTTTGGCCGATTTTCAGCTCCATCCACAAGATACTGGCCCCAACTCTGTTACAAATATGTGTCACTTCCAAGTGCTCTGTGAAGCGTTCTTTCAAGAGGAGCCCACAGTGGAATTGTTCCAAGATCTTTTCCATCTAAGCCGCCGTACTGAGTTTACTGACGGCTCCAATACGGAGTTGGGTGGCGTGGCGATCCAGAAAAGGAAAGAGGTCACATACCCTCATGCTAAACTGCACAGCCACCCCAAAGAGTGGAATCAGACATGGATCTACTGCAAAGATACCTCCCCTGCTGGTGAGAATCCCTTGCCCGACTTTTGTCCGGATCGGCTCAGCAATACACACCCTTCTCCGCAAAGATTGACTTCCCAGGAGAGAAGCAAATATGCTCCTCAACTGTCGAAGCTCAGAGCCTTTATGACCAACGGTTTAACAGCGGTTGATCTCGCTCGCTGTTGGATATCATGGAGCATACTGCCCCTTAGTCAGTGCTCCGGTTTGATATGCGAGTATACCGGCAGTGTGGATGACCCACTGCGACATTCCAGAATCCATCTCACCGATGAAGAAATCACAGAAGCTGTGAATAAGATGATGAATGAACCGGAACATATCTGTGCTAAAAATGGCCTGCTTCCCTTCTGTGCCACCAACAAACCGCCAGCTGTAAGGCCTTGATTTTTCCTTTTGCCGAATCTATTATTGATATATCTGGTCATTGTTTAATATCAATGTCTGTGTAATCAGGGCAATGATCCGTTTTGGAGCAAGAAATTGCCGCAGGAGAAACCGGAAAAACCAGACAAACCGGAACGAGCAACCCGGCAAAAGACTAAAGCTGTAAAGAAGACTGCCCACAGGAAAAGAACTACTGCATCTTCTAATCCGGCCCCTGATGATGATGTGGATAATCCGGACCTTGAGGTAGATCTTGACTCACTTGGCTTATTTTTCATGCGTCTTATTAATGATGATATTTGTCAGGATGATGCCGAAGCCAGCCACGCTGATGCTGTAGAGGTAATTATTCTCTCTTCCGATTCAGAACCTTTGCCTTCGCTAAAAATCCGTCAGGCAAACCGGAAAGTTAAATTTTCTCATCCTCTTGCTTATTTGGATCCCAAATTTCTTATGAAGACCCAACAGCACGAAGCTCGTTGCACAACCCGGCACAGCAGCCAGGTAGTTACCTCCGCCGGTTTACCGAACAGTCCGGTTCGGAAACGCCGTTCAGAGGTCTCTAATTTGCTTGTCAGTGATTATCCTAAAGCGGGCTGCTTTCGCCAACCTCTTAATCCATCTGACTCCGATTACCAGGTTACTTCCCACTCATCCTCTAGCGAGTCATCGGCTACTCAGCTGCCACCGCTCAAAACGGTGCTCGGGTAAGCTATACTTATTATGATACTTACAGTACATTGCCTTAGAACATATGTTGTATTTGATTTTGTTATTCTTTCCAGGGCCAAACCTAGACCAAGCAAGAAGGCCCGCCTGGACAAAGCAGCCGAAGAAGATGCCGTTCTTGAACCAGGCAAGACACCCGATCTTGAAGCGGCTATTCCTGAGGATATACCCAATGATCCACCGCAGCAAGACGACGATCTTATTGCTGAAGAGAGACCTATTGATGCCTCAGGTCCTGTCAATCAGCCCACAGGCTCCATCTAGATTGACAGATCCACCGGTCCAGCAAAACCTACTGACAAGCCAACAGCCCCAGTGCAACTGGCGATACTCAGGAGGATGAGGTTGTCATTACTGGCACTGGCCATACCGAGCCAAGCAATCCTGTTGCTTTGTCCAAACATTCTGCCAAGGAAGAATTTGCTGCCGTTGGTAAAGGCAAGTGGAATGCTGATCTGGCAACTTATGCTGCTCTGAACGCCCAAGATATCCATTCTGGCTACCTGAACTGGCTGTATGCCAGCCGTGACTATGAAGTCAATATGATTAATATGATGAAGGATAAATACGAGGTAACTTCCATACGCTCTTTCTTGCTTGTATGCTTCAATATTTACTGACTCTCCTTAGCCCCCAAGGGCCGGTTTGTAATCTTCTTTCAAACCGGGACTTACTAACATAAATCTTAATACTTTGAACTTTTGCCGATGTAGCCCCCAAGGGCCGGTTCAACTTAGCGTAGTTAAACCGGTACTTTAAGTAATTGAGATTGCCGCATCAGAATATATATACGAGCAAATAGCCATTAGCCCCCAAGTGCCAAGTTGAATACTTGTATTGATCTTGGGACTTTGCAAGCAATTGAAAGATGAAGATCGAATATGCATTAGCCCCCAAGTGCTAAGTGCATAACTTGTTATGTGATTGGTACTTGAATCCTTATACCGATTTGTTGAAGCATATATATGTATGCATGCAGGCGGAGCTGAAGACAAAAGAAAACCAAGTCACCGATCTCCAAGAAAACCTGAAAACCCAATAGGCTAAAACCTCCAAAGCAAAAGAGGAATTGGCCAGCGCTTTAAGCACCATGGAACAGCTTAAGGAGAGCTTCAAGAAGAAGCGGGCGGATTGGGCCACTGAAAAGTCCGCTTTGATCAAACGAGCAGAGGATGCCGAGGCTGCACTAAAACCAGTGGCGGATGAACTGACCAGCATAAAGCGGCACGTGCATGCCCTGACTACTGCTATCTTTGGTAAGCCAGTTTGCCTTCTGAATTGGCTCTGCCTTCTTACAAAGTCGCCGGTTTATTAACCCTTTATGGTATTTCAGGGACACGCATTGGTCACTTGGGGTCAGATGTGCGGAAGAAACTGAAAGCCGCCTATACATTGGTTGAACAATTGTATACTGGTGCCCGACGGATCATCTGTCCCGCATCTCATAACAAACCGACGCCCACTTTGATTCAAGATACTCTGATGAAACTGTCGGTGCTTCCTGCCCGGGTTGAAGAGCTGAAGAAATCTGCTGCTCGAACCGGTGCAATCAATGCCTTAATCCGGGCAAAAGCCTGGGTGCCGGATTTTGATCCTATTGAAGCGGCTCAGGGCTATCCCAGTTTGAAGGAAGATGGGTCAGAATTTGGTGAAGCGGATCTGCGAGCAATAAACCGGGAGGTACGTCCGCTAGCTTGTCAATTGGCTGAAGAAGCAGACTTGTCTCATTATCAAGCCCAATATGACAGTCAGAACAAGCGAATAGCTGCACCAATCCATGAATTGGAAAATCTGATCCGTCCAATCCGTAAGCATACTTACGCTCCCGATATTGACCCGTCATTGCTGATCCATGATGAAGCTGTTTTTCAAGCATTAATGGGAATCGACTGGACAACTGTGGATTTCCAGCCACTGGGTAGAGAAACGGAGGCTGAAGCGGCGCATGATGACCCACAACCATTAGGCCAGGCTGGTGACCAAGCTTGAACCGGAAGCTGGTTTTAAAACTACATCTCCTTTGCGAAAAACAATTATATTATTATGGGCACCATGTTGCCTTGTAATAGGCTAGCTGATACCTTTGATGTTGATATGCCTTCGTGCATAATTTGTTCTTCCTGTGGTAATGAACTTTCCAAAGCACTTTCTGAAATGAGAAATTCATCAAGTGCCACCACGGTTGTACCGTCAGGCGGAATATGATGTCTGCATATATGAAATCAAAACATCCAAAACAAAATTTTAAGTATATGATCAAATTTTTGAGATACATAATACCTGCCATCGTTGAGCGTGAAGTTGGCTTGGCCAATCTTGAAGCGGAGTTTTGCAAACCCACTCTATTGAGGAGATAACAGCTCCTGTATATATATATGACTCTGGTTTACCATGTAAACCATGCCGGGTTATAATAAACATCATGTTACTCCGTAAGAGGATGTTAACAACAAGGATCAAACCGGGCAAATAGTCTCCGGATTGATGTGAACTGTGTTCCGTCAATGGATTGGTTTGAAAACTTTGTCGGTTTAAAAAGAACGCAATAAAAAAGAAAAAAGAACCTGGCAAAGAAAAAAGCGAAGCAAAAAACAATGAGAAAACCTTTTGCAAAAAAGATTTATTTGAGCTGATCAAATGGCGTTACCATGGCCGACCATGACCAAGCTCCCGTTAGGTGTAACTATAGTTCTAGTCAGCCAGGTCCCCAAATGAAACCGTGGCAGTTATGCCGACCAAGTGGCATGGCGATGGTTCGGGTTCGACCAAGCCCCCAAGTGATTCTATGGCCTTAGGCCGATCAAGAGGCATGAGTGGTTCAGACGTGACCAAGTCCCCAAGTGATCTGGTGGCTCTCGCCTATCAAGAGGTATGGTATTGGTTCGGACACGACCAATCCTCCAAGTGATATAACACGATGCTTTTAGAAAAGCGAACTCAAGGGGTAAACCGGAAGCCGCTTTAGAACAACTCCGTGTAACCACACATGATGTAAAAGAACAGATACCCCGCTTTAGCTGAGGTTTCGGTTTATTATAGTTCATATATACATCATTGTAATATGTACATAAGTAGAACCAATGGCTCAGGTATAATACGGCCGAAGATGAGCTATGTTCCACGGCCTGTTGGTCTCCTCCTCTGATGTACGTGAGTCCTTATGTTCTCGAATATCGATCAGATAGTATGACCCGTTGTGCAGATTCTTGCTGACCACGAAAGGCCCCTCCCAAGGTGGGGATAACTTATGCATATCAGTGTGATCTTGAATGAGCCGAAGCACGAAATCTCCTTCCTGGAAGGTTCTGGTTCTGACTCGGCGACTGTGATAACGACGAAGATCCTGTTGGTAAATCACCGATCGGGCGGCTGCTATGTCACGCTCTTCATCCAACCGGTCCAAAGGACCTTGCCGTGCCGCCTCGTTGTCCGCTTCAACATAAGCCGTCACACGAGGTGAATCATGAAGGATATCACTGGGGAGAACCGCCTCCGCTCCATAAACCATGAAGAACGGTGTGTATCCTTTTGACCCGTTGGGTGTCGTATTGATGCTCCATAGCACAGATGGTAATTCTTCTACCCAACGACCCGTCGTTATCTGCAAAGGAACCATGAGCCGGGGCTTGATGCCTCTCAAGATCTCTTGATTATCTCTTTCTGCTTGACCATTGGACTGTGGGTGTGCCACTAATGAAACGTCCAGCCGGATGTGCTCCCGTTCGCAGAACTCCTTCATGGCACCTTTGGAAAAATTGGTACCATTATCTGTGATGATACTGTGTGGAAAGCCAAACCGGAAAATCACTTTTTTAATGAACTGAACCGCCGTGACCGCATCACACTTGCTAACAGGTTCTGCTTCCAGCCACTTTGTAAACTTGTCAACCGCCACCAGGAGGTGGGTCTTTTTATCTTTGGACCTTTCGAAAGGCCCAACCATATCCAGCCCCCAAGTCGCAAACGGCCAAGTAATTGGAATCATTCTCAATTCTTGAGACGGTACATGAGCACGTCTTGAGAACCTTTGGCAACCATCACATCGTCTGACCAGATCCTCCGCATCAGCATGAGTAGTTAACCAATAGAAACCGTGGCGAAACGCTTTAGCCACCAAAGATTTTGAACCGGCGTGGTGACCACAATCTCCTTCGTGGATCTCACGCAAAATTTCACGGCCTTCTTCAGGAGACACACAACGTTGAAATGCTCCTGACAAACTGCAATGATGCAATTCGCCATTGATAATAGTCATGGACTTGGATCGCCGGATTATCTGTCAGGCCAGAGTCTCATCCTCTGGTAACTCACCCCGGTTCTTATACGCCAGGTAAGGAAGCATCCAATCCGGAATAACATGAAGAGCTGCCACCAATTGAGCCTTCGGATCAGGAATAGCCAAATCCGCTTCACCAGGGATCTTGACCGACGGATTGTGCAGCACGTCCAAAAAAACATTGGGTGGAACCGGTTTGCGCTGAGAGCCCAGCCGGCTTAAGGCGTCTGCCACTTAATTTTTCCGCCGGTCCACATGGTCCACCTGATAGCCTTTGAAATGACCTGCAACAATATCCACCTCACGACGATATGCTGCCATGAGTGGGTCCTTGGAGTCCCAAGTGCCAGACACTTGGTAAGACACAAGGTCCGAGTCACCGAAGCACTTAACTCGACTTAGATTCATCTCCTTAGCCATCCGGAGACCATGGAGCAAGGCTTCATACTCAGCTGCATTGTTAGTACAAGGGAACATTAAGCGGAGGACATAACAAAACTTATCACCTCGTGGGGAAGTTAATATGACTCCAGCCCCCGAGCCTTCCAGTTGCCTGGATCCGTCAAAATGGATGGTCCAATATGTGTGATCCGGCTTTTCTTCAGGTGCTTGCATTCCCGTCCAATCATTGATAAAATCAACCAGTGCTTGAGACTTAATCGCCGTCCGAGGCACATACCTCAAATCGTGCGGCCCAAGCTCTATAGCCCACTTGGCAATCCGGCCAGTTGCTTCCCGGTTCTGGATGATATCCCCCAAAGGAGCAGAACTGACCACCGTAATTGGATGCCCTTGGAAGTATTGTTTAAGCTTCCGGCTTGCCATAAAGACTCCATACACCAGCTTCTGCCAATGCGGATACCTTTGCTTGGACTCAATGAGCACCTCGCAGATATAATAGACTGGACGTTGAACCGGATGCTCCTTAGCTGCCTCCTTTCGCTCCACCACAATAGCCACGCTGACCGCCCGAGCATTAGCAGCAACATATAGCAGTAACAGCTCCTTGTCAATGTGAGCGGCGAGCACAGGCGGATTGGCCAATTGCCGCTTTAAGTCCTCAAATGCTTCATCAGCAGCAGAACTCCAGACAAACTGATCCGTCTTTTTCAACATCTCATACAAAGGGATTGCCTTCTCACCAAGGCGACTGATAAACCGGCTTAGCGCGGCAATCCGGCCTGCCAGGCGCTGAACATCATTGATACACTTAGGTTTAGTGAGGGAGGTGATGGCTGTGATCTTCTCCGGATTAGCCTCAATTCCCCTATTGGACACCAAGAAGCCTAATAACTTGCCCGCTGGTACACCAAAGACGCATTTGTCTGGATTAAGCATCATCTTGTATGTCCTCAGGTTATCAAAAGTTTCCTTTAAATCATCAATCAGAGTCTCCTTCTCCCTGAATTTAACCACGATATCATCCACGTAGGCGTGTACATTACGGCCAATCTGTTTATGTAGACAATTTTGCACACAACGTTGATAAGTTGCCTGGGCACTCTTGAGCCCAAAGGGCATAGACACATAGCAGAAGGCTCCAAAGGGAGTTATGAATGCCGTTTTCTCCTGGTCCTTAACTGCCATTTTGATCTGATGATAGCCAGAATATGCATCCAAAAAACTTAAACGCTCACAACCCGTCGTAACATCAATAATTTGATAAATACGGGGGAGGGCAAAAGGATCTGCTGGACAAGCTTTATTAAGATCTGTGTAATCCACACACATGCGCCAGGTACCGTTTTTCTTAAGGACCAGCACCGGATTGGCAAGCCACTCAGGGTGAAAAACTTCAACAATAAAACCAGCTGCTAAGAGCCTGGCTACCTCTTCTCCAATTGCCTTGCGTCTTTCTTCGTTAAACCGGCGGAGGAACTGTTTCACCGGTTTGTATTTAGGATCCACATTAAGGGTGTGCTCAGCGAGTTGCCTCGGTACACCTGGCATGTCAGAGGGCTTCCATGCAAAAATGTCCTGATTCTCACGGATGAACTCGATGAGCGCGCTTTCCTATTTCGTATCCAAATTAGCACTGATGCTGAACTGCTTGGACGAATCACTAGGTACAAAGTCAACAAGCTTAGTTTCTGCTGCCGATTTGAACTTCAGGGCCAGATCATGCTCCATAGTTGGCTTCTTTAATGGAGTCATGTCTGCCGGATCAACATTGTCCTTATAATACTTCAGCTCCTCGGTGGCACAAACCGACTCTACATAGGCCGCATCACCTTCCTCGCACTCCAAAGCAATCTTGCGGCTTCCGTGAACCGTTATTGTCCCCTTGTGACCCGGCATCTTGAGCTGCAAATACACATAACAGGGCCGTGCCATAAACTTGGCGTAGGCCGGTCGCCCAAATAGGGCGTGATACGGACTTTGGATTTTCACCACTTCAAACATCAATGTCTCCGACCTGGAATCATGATCATCCCCAAAGGCCACTTCTAGAGCTATCTTGCCAACAGGATATGCTGGTCTGCCAGGTACTACACCGTGGAACACCGTATTAGACGGTTTAAGATTTTTATCTGTCAGTTCCATACGACGGAAGGTCTCATAGTATAAGATATTAATGCTGCTACCTCCATCCATGAGCACCTTGGTGAACTTATAACCTCCCACCTGAGGCGCCACCACCAGAGCCAACTGACCCGGATTATCGACCTGGGGTGGGTGATCCTCTCTGCTCCATATGATTGGTTGTTCAGACCAACGTAGATAACAGGGTATGGCCGGTTCAACAGAGTTGACCGCCCGCCTCTAAACCTTCCGGTCTCGCTTGTCCAAGCTAGTGGTGAAAACATGGTACTTCCCACTACTCAACTGCTTTGGGTTGCTCTAGTAACCTGACTGTTGCTGTTGTTGGTTGTAACCACCCTGGCTGTTCTGACTATTTTGACTATTATGTCCGCCCGGATTACCATTAAATCCTGAACCGGAACTTCCTCCACCGTAACCCGGCCCGGATCCTGAGCCACCGCCAGATTCGTGATCATACCGAAAATTATTAGAATTCTTGAACTCATGCATAATAAAGCAATCCTTCCAAAGGTGGTTTGCTGGCGACTCCTTCGTCCCATGTCTTGGACAGGGCTGGCTTAGCAGATAGTTTAGGCGTTCTGGGTTAGGATTGGGTGCCCCATTATGATTTTTCGGTTTACCCCTGCGTCGCTGGCCATTGTCCTGTGCGTTAGTATTAGCCACAAAGTCCATGTTACCATCCACCTTACGCTTGCCTCCACCACCATTGCCTGCCCAGTGATGCTGCTGACCCTTGGAGTTGCTGTTCCTCTTTCCCTTCCCTATCTTGTCATCATCAGATTCGGGATCCTTGGTACTATCAGAATCAGCATATTTCACCAAAGCGGCCATGAGGGTCCCCATGTCAGTGCAATGCCGATTCATCCATCCCAACTTCAGCTTCAGGGGCCCAAACCGGCAGTTGCCTTCTAGGGTTAATATTGCGGTGTCAGCGTTGATACGGTCTGATGAGTGCAACACTTGTGAAACCCAGTGCACCCAATGAGTTGTTGACTCTCCTTCCTCCTTGACGCATGCAGCTAAGTCCACTATCGACATAGGCTGTTTACAGGTATCCTTGAAATTGCTGATAAACCAGGCTCGTAATTGGGCCCATGAACTGATAGAATTAGCCGGCAAGCTTTTTAACCAAGTACGAGCCGTTCCTTCAAGCATCATGGTGAAGTATTTTGCACACGCCGCGTCATCCACATCAAGCATCTCCATGGCCATCTCATAGCTCTCCACCCATGTCTCCGAAGGCTGATCTGCCGTGTAATTTGGTACCTTGCGCGGGCCCTTGAAATCCTTGGGCAGGCGCACATTGCATAAAGCGGGGATAAGGCAAGGCACCCCCAAAGAACTAGACGTAACACCAGGTTCGATCGAGATGGTTGGATGCACCGGTGTGAGCTGCTGAGCCTGATGCTGTGCGGCTAACTCGGCCTCCCTGCGCGCTCGGGCCCGGTTCACCACTTCCTGAGCGTCATCAACACCACCCGTCGGGTTGTTGCCACGGGGTGATCCACGTCGTTCGTTACTCGACACTGCCGGTTCATCCATATGTCTGCTATAGCTCCGGCTTGGACGGGGGGTCGAGTGGATCCGGTCGCGGCTGTACGAGTATGCTTCCTGTTGGACCAAGGCTGTCCTCAGAAGCTCCTTGACCCATCGTGTCTCTACTTCCTGCGGCGAATCACCTTCAATTGGAATGGCCTCCAGCCGTGCAGCAGCGGCAACGAGATTGTCCATTGGGTTGGAATAGTGACCCGGAGGTGTTAAAACGGCCTGAGGTATAACGATGTTTTGACGAGGCGGGTCCATCTGACAAGGCTGAACCGGTGCGCCGGCCCCGAGAGCTTCCGCCCGGTTTCCCTCCAGCGGATTGCCGGTTCCTACTCCTGGAGTGTTGAAAAGGTCTCTGGCCTCAAAAACCGGAGGCAAACGGGATCGGTACTTCCTCCTCATGACTTCCCGCGACGCACTCTGGTCCAACATGAGCCTGTAGGCTTGTGCGTCTAAAGCGGCCCGCTCCGTGGCCATCCTGGTGTCCTCAGCTGCCAGATCTGCCTTGGCCTGGGTGATCTGTTCCTTCACTTTTGCAATCTCGGTGTTGTGAACGCCCTGATCCGCCGGATTAGCCTCCGCCATAAGCACAACCAATGCATCAAATAGCTCTGATAGAACTTGAGCCGACGGGCGCACAGGGCCTCCTACCCCGGCAGCCGTCACCGCTACTGAACCGGAGGTCGTTGCCGCAGCGGTTGAAGAATGAAGCGCTGCTTGTGTGCCAGTCATGAATATCCCAACCTGGTTGGGCAGACCAGAGGGGTCCGGAATACTGTCGCCATCGGAACAGCCCCCAATCCGGCCATCTTGTAGCTGATAAAGAGATTCGGTTTCTCTGGTCAATGACTCGTCATCGGAACAAACGACGGTATCGCCGCAAGATTCCGATCCATCCTCATAACTTCCTCCAAGGATGACTCCCATGATGGCACGCTTCATGGCCGGTTTAACCCGGGCGGATCGCGCATGCTGAGCCGTCTCGACGAGGTCGGTGCAGATGTCCAGCTCGGGGCCCGGTTCACCGATCTTGCCAATGAAAACGTGAATGCCACCAAAGGGGACCCGGTACCCGTACTCAATTGAGCCGGCCTCGGGGCCCCAGCCTGCGTCGTCGATGTAGAGCTTGCCGCGACGACTCTTAGTCATCCGGCCTACAGCGTAGCCCTCCAGTCCTTCAAAGCGGCCCTCCAAGAACCGGAAACCATCGTGCGATAGCCCCACGGTGGGCGCCAACTGTCGTGGTTTTGTCACGGCAGATGTCCTAGCAAAAGGACTTAGTCGTGGAGCCATCACTACGGGTTAGCTTGAAGGGGTTAAAGCGGACACAGGGACGCAAGAGAGTTTATACTAGTTCGGCCCCTTCAATGAAGGTAAAAGCCTACGTCTAGTTGTGATGGAATTGATGGGGTTTCGATGACTAGGGAGCAAACAAGCTTCGCCTATCTCTCGAGTTGTTGTCTGTTGTCCTTGAACCGCCGCCGGGTCGTCCCCTTATATACACGGGTGACTCCCGTCGGCTTACGGAGTCCCAATACCGGCTCATAGATGTGTCCAGTTTGGTCTCTACTTATTCCTAACATACAATACAAGTTAACTACTAACGCCAGTTTATGGCTACAGGCCTTGAACCGACCATGGGCCTTGAGCCCTCCTCTGACTTCTTGGGCTTTAACATACTTAACTACTGACAAATTTAACCCGACCCAAATAGGCCGGTTTACGCCCAGTAGTAATATCCCCAACAAGGAGGGAGTAGTTCTCTGTCGGTGTCAAAACCGGCGGATCTTGGGTAGGGGGTCCCGAACTGTGCGTCTAGGCCGAATGGTAACAGGAGGCAAGGGACACGAAGTTTTACCCAGGTTCGGGCCCTCTCGATGGAGGTAAAACCCTACGTCCTCCTTGATTAATATTGATGATATGGGCAGTACAAGAGTAGATCTACCACGAGATCGAAGAGGCTAAACCCTAGAAGCTAGCCTATGGTATGATTGTTGATGTGTACGTTGTCCTACGGACTAAAACCCTCTGGTTTATATAGGCACCGGAGAGGGTTAGGGTTACATAAAGTCGGTTATAATGGTAGGAGATCTTCATATCCGTATCGCCAAGCTTGCCTTCCACGCCAAGGAAAGTCCCTTCCGGACACGGGACGAAGTCTTCAATCTTGTATCTTCATAGTCCAGGAGTCCGGCTGAAGGTATAGTCCGGCCATCCAGACACCCCCTAATCCAGGACTCCCTAGTAGCCCCTGAACCAGGCTTCAATGACGACGAGTCCGGCGCGCAGATTGTCTTCGGCATTGCAAGGCGGGTTCCTCCTCCAAGTACTTCATAGAAGATTTTGAACACAAAGATAGTGTCCGGCTCTGCAAAATAAGTTTCCACATATTGCCATAGAGAGAATAATATTTACACAAATCTAATCTGCTGACATATTTTGTAGCGTGACACACCACGGCCAAGCCTTTATCCGAGTCGTTTCGTTATCCCACCCCAGTGCGTCATGCGAGGCGGTTTCCTTGGCACGTCTCGTTAAAGCAGAGATCGTGTCCCCTTATCTCGGGATTCTCATAAATACGGGCGTGGGTAACCCAACCGCTTCTAGGACTCCTAGATTATAGGCAAGTCCAAACGGATACGGAGAGGATGCTTGATATTCACCACCCCCGAGGGCAGGCCGTCCCCACCCCCGAACCCAACGAGAACGTCGTGTTCGTTTCCCACTTCCTTCGAGGTCTAGGCCTTGCCCTGGATCCTTTCGTCAGGGGTTTGATGTTTTACTACGGGCTAGATTTTCATGATCTAGCTCCGGACTCCCTTCTTCATATCACGACATTTATTGTCGTGTGCGAGGCCTTCCTCCGGGTTACCCCTCACTTTGGCCTATGGCTCAAGACCTTTGAAGTGAAGCCACAGATGGTCGAGGGGCAACATGCAGAGTGTGGAGGTGCCTCAATACACAAGATGACGGGAGCTCCGTGGCCCAAAGGTTCCATCCTAGAGGTGTCTGAATTGTGGCAACAGGAGTGGTTCTACATCACGGCTCCTAGAAGTGCCAAGTGGGCGGCCCCCCTGTTTTCCGCTCGGGCCCTCCACCACAGCTGATGTCATGGATCAGCAGAGGTCTGAGCTGGCGTCCAGTCAAGGACGTGACTATACTGCAAGGCCGCATTTGAGATCTCTTCAATGGAGATTTCAGTTTGGTTGCGGTAATACAGGTTATGCTGGTTCGTCAAGTCCAGCCTTGCAAACGCCGGCCTCTTCGCCTGTGGGAGTTCAATCCTGAGGAAACGCGTGCCATTCAAAATTTTCTCGGCCTGACGCACGAGGAGATGTATAAGTCATTCTTCGGACCTCAGGTGGAGTGTCCGGAAATCACCAAGGACGTGGGCCTGAGTAGTAACCGCACCGCCGAATAGGTAAGGCATCTTCCGGCCGAACATACTATCTCTACTTTGTTACGAAGTTATTTTTGAGAGTTCGCTTTTTGACCAGGACTGGCTAACAAAGGCGAAGTTGATTCGGTGTTCGGCCCCCCTCCCTGAGGGTTTGGAAAATCCGGTATTGGAAAAGATGCTCCAGACCGCACCTTGCCCGAAGCCTTTGAAGGAAGATACTGTGGAGGATAATGCGGGCAGACGCGGGCCCCCAACGCTGCCCATTCTAGCCGAGGGAGCGAGCATCTTTATGAGGGAAGACGACCAGAAGAGGAAAAGGACTGCGCCCGGGGATTCGGAAGCCGAAGCTTCCAAACGGGAGAAGTCTCCCACAGAGGGTCCTACCTTGGGGGCGTTGTTTCCGCACAAAGTCCGTGGGGGGATCAATTCTCCCACGAGTCGTAAGCGACCCAAAATACTTTTAATAGTACAAATATGCCATCTTTTTCTTCTGAGAAAATAACCACCGCATATATTTTTGTAGTTCGGGCCTTAGCCCCTCTCAAATGAGCTCATCTTTGGGGGATCTTCTTCCAGAGATGATGGAGAGCGAAACGCCTCCTCCGGACTCCTCCACTCCAGAAGCGGGCGACCCTGAAGTGTCATCGCGGAGGGCCTCTCCGAGTCCGGTGAGGCCAGAAGATAATCCCATTGACCCCCGAAGCTCCCAGTGTCCGGCTCCCGAAGAGAGCAGACAAAAGAGTCCGGCACCGTCTAGTGTGCGATAAGATGTTCTGAGGGAGTTGGTGGGGCGAGCGGCCATCTTAGATGAACACCGCGTGATGATGAATATGGTGATGGAGAGAATATCGTCCGCCGAAAGCGGATTGCATGAAGCTTTTATGAGTCTACTAACAGGCTTTGAGGTACGTAAAAGAATGTATGATAATCCTGCACATGCTAGGTGTGCCCTGTGTTATAGTAGCCCCTGAGACTCTGGTTGTCGTCGGAAACGACGACGAACAGAGGATCATATTCCTAGGAAATAACCATACTGCCTCTATGTGCAGGTGATGGAAGCTCTGGTGGCTAGCCGGACTAGCGAGTTTGCCCATTTAGAACGGCAGTTGGATGCGGCAGACGCCGACATCGAGCTTGTTAACAAAAGGCTTGATGAGGCACAAGGTAAGTGTCAATATCTAGTAAACACCACATAGGAAGAGCAGCATGATGCCAGTATCTTTAATATGTTGTGACTGCAGATGGAGCTGCCACTGTTGAAGCCTTGCGGGCAGAACTTGCCCGAGCCAAGGAATAAGCAAGGTTGGGTAATGCGGCTGCTGTGAAGGCGGCCGAAGAGTTGCAAGCCGAGAAGGCCGCGCATGGCGAGACCCGAGACAAGATGGCCAAGATGGCTATAGAATTAAAAGCCGCCACTGACCGTTGCCGGGTTCTTGAAAAGGAAAACCAAGCGAAGGCATCAGACCTTGAGAAGGCTGCTATGACGAAAAAGGATCTCCGCTCTGCTATGAGGGCAAAGAAGGAGGAGCTGCAGGAAGCCGGGGATATTGTAGCTAGGAAATCCTTTATGTTGCGGAGGAAATTCGGAGATCCACGGTATGCCCCTCTGGATCAGCTGTGGAGTTCGGAGGATGTGTATATGGATTTGGCGGCAAGCGCTGCCGATGCGGCCAAGTACTTCCAGGGTCAGACGGACCATGGAGTAGACCAGCTATTTTGGAGACAATTCCATTCTCCCGAGCATCCACTTTCATTGACTGACCAATTAGCCGAATGTGCCGAACTAAATAGGTTGTCCGGACTCTCTATGAGGTCTGTTGTGGATCAACTATGGCCGGGAAGGTCAAAACCGAACAGCTATTTCAGCTTGGTGCAGCAGGTCCTTGACGTGGTGCCGCGCATTAATGCGATGAGGAGGTCGGCGTGCATAGAGGGCGCACGGATGGCCTTTGCCCGTGTTAAGGCATATTGGGCGGAGATGGATGCTACCAATGTTGCAGCGCGGGATTCGGCTATAGGTCGAAAGGCTGCCGAGCACTACTTTGAAGAAGTTCTTTAGGGTGCCCGTTTGATAGAGACCCAGTGCTCAAAAAATGTTATGTTTGAGTGATATGTAATCTCATTGTAAGGGAAATGCTTTTATAAATTTTTATAAGGCTATTTTTATACTTTTGCCTGAAAGTAATATGATGCCTCCTGGGCGGCCGTTTATGTATACATGTGTATAAACTGAAAGATTGCAGCCGTTGGCTTCAACCCTCACGCATATAATGCGGAGGTGCTCGCAAAAACATGCATTCACACTTAACCCAACGTCTTGGTCCTATTAACAAGAGAAGTATGATCCTACTTCTTTCAAAGGGACACAAGCTCAAGATGATCTTCCACCACAAGACCACAAGCAAAAAGGCAAGGACAAGCTTCAAGAGGAAATTGATGCATTTGAAGAAGCTCCTAAGGCCTTGGTCAAGTGGGTTCCCAAGACTACATCAAGTTCCTCTTCATCAAGTACAACTACAACTCCGAGGATTCCCATCAAGATGGTGTGGATCCTGAAGAAGAAGAACTAGAGAGTTCTTGAGGGTGACTCCGCCAACATACTTCACTCTTATCATTTTGGCAAGAACAAGTGCAATCAACTTCCACATCTTGCACTAGTTCAAGGAGTCACAAACTCTCTTGTTGGTAAGACATGGGACAAGGTAACCTAAAGCTTTCATAGACATCATATTGTGTGTGCATCACTCTATGTCTATGGATATCCTTGTTTGTTCCTTGTGGGACTAACCCGTGTAGGTATTGAAAGTGCAACTCACTCCAAAGGATAGCTCCAAATGATCTACATCAACTTAGAGCATCCACATCTTCAACATCTACATGAAGTCATCATCGACAAAACCCAAGGTTAGTTCATCCCTCTTAGGGGAGATCTCACATCTAGGGGAGCTTTACTCTAACAATTGAGTTAAAGCAACTCTAATGGTGTGAACACAACAACACTTTATGTAAAAGTGGTAACCCCACTTGTGCTTAAACGATGAGTATGACCTATGATCAAATGTTCTCATTTGAATCCTAAGTCAATATACTCATATATAGATTACCTAGTCATCGCCAATTGCTTGATAGATGCTAGAATTGTTTGTGCATGCTTTGCCACATATTTCATTTGTCATTTTATTGTGTGAGCATGTTGGTTGCATAATTTTCTCATTCGATGACATCCACTTGTTGTTTTGATTGATTGGTTTCCTTTTCTTTTGGCCAAGTGGATGGACAGAATGCCTAAGAACCTTCTCTAGCTATCTATTCTTTTCTCGTCTCAAACTCTATTCATGCTGCATCGCAAAATTTGATCAAGTCAGATTCGAACCACTCTATGTGAGGAGCACTCGGAGTCCCCAATTCGTCATACACTTAAACTTCCAAAACTTCTTTGTGTGTTTCGGTCTGACCGATTCACCCATTTCGGTCATATCGAGATCACTAAGTCGATCTAGGTTTTTAATCTTGGTGCAACCGATTTGCACTTTTCGGTCACACCGAGTTGCAGTAACTGCTTGCAGTTATGCATCTCGGTGCCACCGAGTTGTTCCACTCGGTCACACCGACAGGGTCAGGCTATATATATCCACAGGTCAAATTTTGGAAAACTTACCGAACCTCCTCGCCCGCGCTTAGCCTGCTCTGCCTCCCCGGGTCTCCGGATCGTCCTCCTCGTCGTCAGCCGCCTCCTGTCGCTGGTCTCCGCCGCTGTCAACGGGAACCATCCCCGCCGTTGCCACCGTAGCGAGTTCATCGCCGAACTAGGGTATGAACTCGATCACTATGCTATCCTTATCTGATTCCTAGAACATTGTGTTCGCCATGTATCTTGCCACGATTTAGATCATTCTATCCATCGAAAACACTCCATAGTTTAGTCGTGAATTGACAATTTAGGGTTAGGTTTCCGCCGAAACCATCTCAGACCCACCGACTTGTAGAACTCAGTACCACCGATTCGGCTAAGGCCATTGCACATGTGATTCTCGGTCTGACCGAGAATTGCAAATCGGTGTGACCGCGTTCAGGACTTTGTGAAACCCTAGCAGTCTTGGTGCCACCGAACTGTGACTCGGCCTGACCGAGTTCACTAGTTTAGGTTCCAACAGCTGCTTCGGTATCTCCGAGTTTGCAAATCGGTTGAACTGAAATGCTTTTTGTGGAAAACTAAAACTAAGTTTTTGACTCATTCTTTTGCAAAAACTCTACATTTTGTGATGCTCATCCACTCTATCTCATCTATATCTATTCATAGGGTTTGCTGCCAGTGTTTGCATTATGTCTGATCAATGTGACAGTCAGAACAAGTCAGAGGAGCAGGTTCACTTGAGTGAGGGCACTAGTCCCTCTAGCAGCTCTGATGAGGGTAGCAGGAGCACCCCAAGAAACTTACCAAAAGCAGCCACCAGGGCCAGAAAGAAGAAAACTTCTGAATCTGAGGATGAAGACTATGTGGCAGTTGAGGATGAGGCCACTTCCAAGAAGAAAGTGGTTAAGAAGGAATATAGCACTACTGCTGCAACTAAGCCTGGCATGAAAACCAAAGTGCCTGCAAAGAGAATTCCCATGTCTAAAGCCAGAGCCTCTACTCGAGTACCTTTGGAATCTGAACCCAAAGAGGCTGCTGCAGAAGGGGAGAAGTGGAAAGAGAGGGTCAAGAAAACCACTGCCAGAGTGCTTGGGAGATCTTCAATCATGATAGATTCTGAAGAGGAAGAGGAAGAGGAAGAAGATGCTGCACCAGCACCCAAAGCTCAGAAGCTTATGGGTGATGCCATCAGGGCAGGGGCTATTCCATCTAAGCCTAAGACTGCTCCTAAGGCTGCTGCTCCAGCTCCAAAGCCAAAACCAAAGAGGAGCACCAGAAACATCCCTGCTAAGGAGAAGAACAAGGCCCCAGTGCCTGAAGCTGAAATGGAAGAAGAAGATGATGAGTCACATGTCTTGAGGAAGCTGAAGCCAAAAATTCCAGATCACAATGATGCTCATCCAGTAGCTGAGAACGTGAAGATCAGGAAGGACTCAGGATTGAGGCTATGGAGAGAGTCAGATCCATATGCCACCAGAAGGAGAACTGCTGTGGACTACAGGTTCCATACCAAAGAACAACAGGATTTCTATGAGACAGTGTTGCTTGACAAGAAACCAATAGTATGTGACATGAGATGGGTCGACTGGGAGTACATCAGGGAGAATGATGAACACTATCCAGGAGTATATGACAGCTCCAAGGCATGTGGAGTCGATAAGTTTGTGGCTCAGAAGCTCACAAAGTGGAATGATGAGCTCATCATGCAATTCTACTCCACAGCTCACTTCTACCCAGATGGAAGGATTGTCTGGATGTTTGAAGGCACTAGGTACCAGTCAACGGTTGCTGAATGCGCGAAATTGATCAATGCTCCAGAAGAGAGTGAAGATGACTTGGATGTCTATGCCAAGAAGAAGAAGGATCACAACACCATGTCACACATGTACAAGGAGATCCCAGATGCTGCTCTTGAGACACACAAGTTTGGATCTGTACATTACCTTCTGTCAGGGTTGCCTACTATAAATTGGATCCTCAGGCACACTCTTCTGCCCAAGTCTGGTGATCACAGAATGATCAGAGGACACTCCATCAATCTGCTACATATATTTGATGTTCCACAAAAGTTCAAGGTCATGAATCTTATAGTTGAAACTATCAAGAGGACAGTTGCAGATCAGAAGAGGGGTTGTGTGTATGACCCACAGATCCAGGAGCTGATTAACTCCAAGATGGGCACTGGCACATATCTGCTGGACAAGGAGCACCTGCCCATCTACCCAGAATTTGAGGACAACACTGTGGTGATGGATGAAAATGAACCATCTTCTGTGCACGCACAAGCCAAGAAGGAGAAGGCAAAAGCTGAAAAGGCTGCAAGGATGCCAACTACTAAAGAAGCATCTCAGTATATTTTGAAGAGCAAGCAAGATCAGCTTGGCTACTTGATTGCCTCCACTCTGAGGATTGAGAAGGGACTGGCCACCCTGACTCAAAACCAGGAGAGCTTGGAAAGGATCATAGAGCAAAAGTTCTATGACTTGGATGTGAAGGTAACTGAGATCCAGTCTGTTGTGGAGCAACTTCAGGATGATATGCAGGAGAGGAAGGGAAGACAACCACTGATGCATTCGCCAGAGTGCCTAGAGCTCAGAGGTCAGCTGCAGTGCCAGTAACAGACACCAGAGCCACTTCATCTGCACCAGCTACAGCTTCAGTGCCACCAGCTCCAGCACCTACTCCATCAGCTCCATCTACATCGACTGAAGCCTTCGTTCTTGGAGTTATCCAGACACCACCACCTGAAGTCCATGCCCGAGAGACGATTTAGTGCTATGCATTTTCTAGGAACTTTGTGGTAACTTGTTGCCAAAGGGGGAGAAAAATGTATAGATCATAGGCTTCGAGAGAGAGCATTGCTTTTTATTCTCTCTTGATTTGGTGGTTGAACTTTATTTGCTTGTTTGAGATACTTTCTGTCTGTGTGATACTTTGATGATCATGTGTGTTTCATCATATGCTACATTAATGCTTGTTAGATGACATTATCATTTTATCCGTATATGATCATTCACTTTGCTTGGTGATGAGTGCATGTATTTAATTATTATCATTTTGAGCGCTCCACCAAGATGTATGTGACATGGAAGAGTAACCCATGAGCCTAACTATCTGTGCATTTGCAGTCCAAAGCAAATCATAAACTATGCACAAATTTAGGGGGAGCTCTTGCTTTTCACATACTTCTCAAAGCGACAATGTTTTTCACTCTTATTATCATTTGTCGCAGCTTTGATCTATATGTTGTCATCAATTACAAAAAAGGAGGAGATTGAAAGTGCAAGTATCCCTAGGTGGTTTTGGTAATTCCTAACAACATATGCTCATTGAGCTAATGCTATTCCAAGATTAATATTTCAGGAAAAGCTCAATGAATGGCATGGCATGGATGAGGAAAGTGGACACCTCAAAATACTAAGGACAAAAAGATTGGCTCAAGCTCAAAGCTCAAGACTCTACATTTTATATTTTAGTGATCCAAGATCACATTGAGTCTATAGGAAAAACCAATACTATCAAGGAGGGATGAGGTGTTGCTTGATGAGGTTCTAGCTTCATGTTGCTTAGTGATATGCTCCAAAACCCTCAACTACCTTCCCACATCCACATATGACCTAAACCAAAAGTCAAACTCGGCCCCACCGATTCTTTCTATTCGGCGCCACCGAATTCAGATGTCATAGCCACTGCCACAAACCCTAGGCAAATCGGTCTCACCGATAGGGATCTCGGTCACACCGAGATGGGGTTGTAATCTCTCTCTTTCCCTTCGTAACGTTTTGGTCCTACCAAGATGAGCGATCGGTCCCACCGAGATTGCAATGTAAACTCTCTGTTTCCCTTTTGTAACATTTCGGTCCCACCGAAATGAGCGATCGGTCCCACCAAGTTTACCTGACCAACTTTCTGGTTAGCTTATTACCAATATCTGTTCCATCGAGTTTGTGTAATCGGTCACACCGTGATTACGTTATGCCCTAACCCTAACCATATCGGTCCTACCGAGTTGCATCTCAGTCCCATCGAAAACCCTAATGGTCACTAGGTTTGCTAAATCGGTCCGACCGAGTTTCTCACTTCGGTCACACCGAGATTGGTAAGTTGTGTGTAATGGTTAGTTTTTGTGTGGAGGCTATATATACCCCTCCACCCACTCTTCATTCGTGGAGAGAGCCATCAGAACATACCTACACTTCCAATACACATTTTCTGAGAGAGAACCACCTACTCATGTGTTGAGGCCAAGATATTCCATTCCCACCATATGAATCTTGATCTCTAGCCTTCCCAAGTTGCTTTCCACACAAATCTTCTTTCCACCAAATCCATATCCTGTGAGAGAGAGTTGAGTGTTGGGGGAGACTATCATTTGAAGTACAAGAGCAAGGAGTTCATCATCAACACACCATTTGTTACTTCTTGGAGAGTGGTGTCTCCTAGATTGGCTAGGTGTCACTTGGGAGCCTCCGACAAAGATTGTGGAGTTGAACCAAGGAGTTTGTAAGGGCAAGGAGATCGCCAACTTCGTGAAGATCTACCGCTACTTAGGCAACTCCTTCGTGGGCGATGGCCATGATGGGATAGACAAGGTTGCTTCTTCATGGACCCTTCGTGGGTGGAGCCCTCCGTGGACTCGCGCAACTGTTACCCTTCGTGGGTTGAAGTCTCCATCAACGTGGATGTACGATAGCACCACCTATCGGAACCACGACAAAAACATCCGTGTCTCCAATTGCGTTTGAATTCTCCAAACCCTTCCCTTTACATTCTTACAAGTTGCATGCTTTACTTTCCGCTGCTCATAGACTCTTTGCATGCTTGCTTGAATTGTGTTAAGATTGCTTGAGTTGTGCTAAGATAGCTAAAATCTGCCAAAGACTAAAATTGGGAAAAGGATATATTTTTAATTGGTCAAGTAGTCTAATCAGCCCCTCTAGACATACTTTCGATCCTACATGCGGTCAGTCCTGTGGACATTGCCCCAGAGATCGATTCCCATGCCGCTGTCCGTGCTGTGGTCATTGCCCGAGAGATCGATGACAAGAAATAGTTGGTTGCTCTAATCCTTCAGGGTAGTTTGCATTGCCCTGTGTTTAATTACCAGAATGATGCGTGTTATCAAACCATCTTTGGGATAGTGCACTGTCTTGTGTGGCCGGTACTTGCTACTTTTGTTTGATAGTGAATCATGTGAACCCTCTCCGAGTTATGGAAACAGATGTATCCTCACCAGCTTTTGATGTAATATATGACATGCTCAGATGTAAGTTTGAACTATTTATCATATCAGCAGGGCTTATTTGATAATTCTTGGTGTTAGTAGGCTAGCTACTATGCGAGCTATAGTACTTGCAAAACACTCACTGAAGAGAAATGTTGGGGCTGATGAGCTCGTGGTACGATTATACTGATCCATTCGTCGATTGGCCAATAGCCCAAGCTCCTAAAATTTTAGGCTTAGTGATCGATCAGACAATAGTCGACACGGATACATTCAGGCCTCATTTGGTTCATAGGGTAGGAAAACCGTAGCAAAAGTATAGAGACGTACAACACAAAATCATAGCAGTACAGAGACGTCCCTCCGTTCCAAAATAGATGAGTCAACTTTGTACTACTAACTTCGAAACGGAGGGAGTACAAATCCTAGGTGGGCTAGTTTGGCCTAGTGGGTTTTAGTGATATGACGTGGTACAGTGCCGTCTAGTCTTCGCGTGTGGTAGCAATACTGCGGGTAGAGTAAGTTTTCATGAAGAAGCGGAATTCAACGAAGTCATGATGGTTCCTTCGTCCGACTAACTTTGCACATGCCAGGTGGACCACGATAATTTTGTGCATGGCAGGTGGACCAGGATGGTCAACGTCCCACATGTAGGCGAATGAAAGTATTCTTTCCGATATAGTGGACGAGCAACGAGTATTCATTGTTTATTTTTGATGAAACCTATTGTCTCCACTATTATGACGGAGGAGTGTGAAACACGACAGCCCAATGAACTTGGCATGTGCACCACTCCCTCCTTCCTCATGTAATACTACCATAGTGTTGACTATAAGGTTACAAATTTTTCTCACTCTCTCTCTCTCTATTTCCTCTCAAATGTTTTTTACCTTTCTTTTCTTAGACACAATTGTTTTTTATGCCTGTTTTTTAGAATTAGTTTTTTATACCCAGGAGCACGTGTAGAGACGGGCTCCTGTAGATCCCACTCCTTGACTTTGTCAATGCCTCTCTCTCCTCCACATAAGCGGGCTTGTCGAGAAGACAAGAAATGATCTCTTAGCACAATATGTTTCACCATGTTTTAGGAATAACTAGTTATTGAAGATAAGGCTAAGAGATGATCCATTGTACACATGTTTTTTTGTCATCTCTAAATTACATGCAAGACTTATGATAAGACTGTCTTATCAACCATTGTACATGCACTTTATAGCCCAGAATTTTACTGGTACTACTTGCTATGAATGCGGGCAGCTGGCCTCTGAGGGGGGAGCGCGTGTGGGGAGGTGGTGGGGTGGGGGAGGGGTTCTGGTGGGCTAGGGTGGTAAGAAGCGGGCTTGGAAGTGGTGCGGACTCCCGCATGGCCAACCTCACATTATCACCACATATTTCTTGGAGTCCGTGCACAGCGGGCGGGCGATCTCTTCTCCCTCCCCCGTCTCTCTCCTCTCACCCAACGCTCGCGTTCGGCTATTGACGGTTTATTCAATTGCAGTCCCACATGTCAGTGAAAATGCAAGACAACGCGTGTCCCCTCTAGTGAGCGGCGTACGTGATGAGCGGGCTAGTTTGAGTGATATGACGTGCTACAGTGCCGTCCACTTGCTCCATTTTATGTAAGCAAGAGTCTACACTCTTACGTGGGAGGAGTGAGAAACATGGTGGATCTGATTTTGATCGAGGGATAACTGTTCCCTGCGAAATAATGGAGCATTGTTAGCGATTATAGCATGATAGTTAGGGCATCTCCAGCGCTGGCCCTCAAATTTACACCGGCATCTGTCCGAGGACACTGATGGATGCCATCCAATGCTGCCCGCATACCTTTCAACAACTATATGAACTAACTGGACAAAATTCGTGCAAACAAAGCAAATTTCAAATTGACCGGATGAAATTCATTACATTTCAAGAACTTTTCCTATAAACTAGATGAAATTCATTACATATTTCGCACAAACCGTACTAAAACCTACTGTAAACCTAATCTAAACGATCGCCGGGCCCCGACCACCATGTCGGGCCATGAACCCGAGAAAGCCGGCCTTTGCCTTTGCCTCCTTATCCGCCTCGATAACCTCCTCCTCCGGAGCACAAGGTTATGAAGATTTCCGCCTCCATGTCGCTGTCAAGCAGCTAATCGGCCGCCAATTTTTATCCCACCAAGCTTGGCGTCGACTGAGTGGAGGAGCAGTGGCCTTCCTGAGACCAGAGCGGTGGCGACCTACCGTGTACTACTCTTCCTCGTTGTCGACTGCGCCCGCGCACGCGCGCCGTCTTCGTGGTCGTGGCGGCGGAAGGCGGCCGGGGGGGGGGGAGCCGGTGATCTCCGTTATCTGCTCCTGCGAGAGTACGTCCAAGAGAGCTTTGGAGTGCGCCCAGAGCGGAGCCACCGATGTCCTTCATCTTCTCCTGCGACAGTACGTCCAAGAGAGCTTTGAAGTGCCTGGAGGCCATGGTTGGAGTGGTGCCAATAGAAGGAAGGGACCGGAGGAGAATGAGTGTGGGTCTTTGGCTATGGCTGGCAGCTGGGGCTCAAGTTAATATAGCGGGCGAATGGCAATGAGCCGCGGCAGACGGATGGACGGCTGGCACCGGAGTAGGTTCGTCGGCAGCCATGGTGTCATTAACGTGGAGTAGTTGCTTGCACCGGGATGCCGCATGGGTGGTGCTCTCTCGGCCGTCGCACTACTGCAATGCCGGCACCAGTGATAGGTCATGTCGGGCGTGAATGCGGACGCTGCTTCAGTGACTTAACCGCAGGTGCGTTGTCTCACTGACATGTGAGCCCAACGGGCATCATGCCCGCATGTCAGTGACACACCAACTGCACCTGCAGTTAAGGCCGGTGAATATGGCATTGACGTTCTGGAGAGACGGTGATCGTTTCAGGCGGGAAGCACACGCTAGCGATGGAAGGGGTTTCGGTAGGCCAGGGTGGTCAGACGCTGGCATGGTGGTAAAATGCGAACTCATAGATGAAGAGACTTTGAAGCGTATGCGGCACGTATTGACAACCAGGAGTCCATGCAACCGCTCTTGTCGCCAGCTAGCATTTGATGACCACCATTAGACACCACACAGTCGTACATAACTTACGAATAATGGACGAATCGATCAGACACACACTCATGTGCAGTGGCACTATGATCGGTTGCTCATGATAGTACATACTCCGCACCATAGTACCCTCTCTAGCTAGGTTGTTTTATAGATTGTCGTTGTGATGGACGATATACATGAGCAAGGCGCCGAGTCATGAGTATGACCGTTGGTGTTGAACCAGGTGAATACATGCTCGGTGTTCGCGGAGGCCTCCAGCAAACGTCTAAACAGTAATGTCACATACGCATAATTTTGGTTTTTATTTCTTTCTCCACTGACAGGTAGGCCCGCATAGATAGATAGATAAAGAACACGAGCTGATGAGGCGCATGCGTACTGTTTGACTGGTCAACCAGACAAATACGGAGCTATACGCTGAGCCAGTGACCGTATAATCACCATATCTCATATACAATGATCAAAGTGAGCTATCAAGACAAGTTCAATGACCCCAAATGCATTTTACTAGGTAATAAATGACCAGGATCGAAGGGGAATCCAAATTTCCTTCATCTTCTGTCCTTGAGCTCTTGAAAAACCAATGCACTTTAAGGTTGTCCGGCCACTCCACCCTAGAGCTGTCACCAAGCGGCGTTCATGCCACTGTGCCACACACTAACTAGTAAGGAAGCAATGGCATCCCGCCGCGCCGAGTTCCTCGCCACCCACGACCGCACACAGAATGATAGGCAAGCGGTGGCATCCCGCCGTGCCAAGTTCATCGCCGCTCGCGACCTCACACCTATGTGGGCGGAATTTGAAGCTGCCAAGGCCGAATGGGCGGTAGAGCAAGAGGCGGCCAAAGCCACATACAGGGAGCGGAAAAGTCAGAAAGCCCTCAAGAAAAGAGAGGCCCGCCGACGCAAGAAAGAAGAGAACGCACGCGCTGCTGCGGAGAGGTCGGCGGAGATCCAAGCACGGTGGGGTGTCGCCGACAAAGCCGGGAAGGAGAACGACGGCGTCTGGCCAGCATGTGAGAAGTAGTAGTACTAGTAGTTAGTGTGTGTGTATGTGTCGCCCGTACATTTTTTAATTAATTATGAGCATGTAACAGTACTACTAGTTACTACTGTAGTTTTTAGAGCAAATTACCAGTACATTAGCCTAGACTCAATGGAAAAATTCCTATCCTATGCATCAAATCGCATCTCTTTCTCTATAGGAATTGAGATGCATGCCATCTCACTTCCTATGATTTTCATACTCCTATAAAATTCCTATCCTATGAACCAAAGGAGGCCTCTGCTGGAGTAACTACTGTAGCTAGCAGTACTGCTGCTACAGAAGTTTTCTTCAAGAAGCAGAATTCAACAAAGTCATGATGGTTCCTTCATCCAAGCAACTTCATAGTGGGTAAGGTTGGGCCTGTGATTTGACGGCTCATTAGTAATTACTGCGGCACGACGACCGGGTTGACTCTCCCTTGGAGTTCTGCGGGCATGGCAAGTGGACCAGGATGGTCGATGTCCCACATGTCGGCGAGCGGAAGTATTCTTTCTGATATCGAGGAGCAAGGAAACCGCGTGGTATAGTATCACTGGTGATTTATATTTATTTTTTATTTCTAATGAATGCTAGCGTTTCAACTCTTACAACGAAGGAGTGCCAAACACACGGCACGTGCTGGATGTCGCACATGTCAGCGAAAGGAGTGGGACATGAACATCGTGGTAGAGCGTCTCCACTTCTGGGTCGAAGACCACACGTAGTAGTACTACTGTACTTGTGGTATGAACGATACAAAGTGCGACCCGGAGAGAAAGACAAGTCTAGTTGGAAGGTCTCGGGGCATACACGTAAACAAATATAAAACCTAATATGTGCCTCCAATTAATATAGTAGTAGTAGAGTACTTAGTCACGTACTCCATAACATCACCGGGCATTGCACGTACAACATTCAGTGGTAGTAAGAGACAAATGCCTATATGCCACGCATGTTCATACTATTTGTGCCTTTCTACTTCACTTACTGCGCTACATTACACAGGTTCGCACGTCCACTCCTGGGTACATGTCCGTCTCGTAGTTCTAGTCCCACTTGTTCTTCATATAGATGGAACAATCCTTGCATGACACATGCACCTTGATGCTAGATGTGTCGCGTGTTGGCAGAAGGATGAACAAAGCCCATGTAAAAAATAGAGTGGAAGAACATAGATTCCCGATGACCGAGAAGAAGCAAGGAACCTCGGGGTGGAGCGTCTGCACTCATAATATTTTATATTATTCAGCGATATAAAATCAACCAATCATCTCCACAGTAAACTTTTGATCTTGCGTTTATTAAAACTTTCTACCCCAAGCGCTTTGATAAATTTGTCTTTGCGCCTTCACTGGGTGCCTCGGGTGGTATTATTACTATTTGGAACAGCTCGATGTTTGTGGGCATGCCATGGTTTATTGATTCCTTTGCTGTGGGGATCTCTTTTGTTTCAACTCAGTCCAATGAGGATTGGAATCTCGTCAATGTTTATGGTCCTTGTTCGGGCCAGCGGTGGGTGGAGATTAGCACATGGTTATTGATCTCAATATACCGGATGATGAAAATTGGTTAATCCTCGGTGATTTCAATTTCATTCGTTCCACGGCTAATAGAAACAAACCAGGGGGACGCTACTGACATGTTGCTATTCAATGAAATCATTCGAGCGCAGTCGTTGATGGAGCTTCCTGTCAAAGGCCGGTCGTTTACCTGGAGAAATGCAAGATGATCCCTTACTTGAACAGCTGGATTGGTTCTTCTCTTCGTCAAATTGGACCACTTTGTTCCCGAACACGATGGTTCTACATCTTGGCAAGCCTGTGTCCGATCATATTCCATGTGTTGTAGCCATTTAGTCCAAAATCCCCAAGTCCAAATTATTCCGATTTGAAATTTTTTGGGTCAATCATGTGGGATTCTTAGATGTGGTATCTGCTTCTTGGTCCAAATCTTGCCATGCTCCGAACTCCGCTGCCTTCATCTGCAAAAAGCTGAAAAACTTACGCTACGACCTTAAGCGCTGGAGCCGTGGCATTTCGAAGCTGAAAATTTTGATCCATAATAGTAATGAGGCTCTTACTAGATTGGATGGTATTGAGGACAAAAGAGTTCTCTTTGCTCAAGAAAAAAACTTCAGGCACATTCTTAAGTCACACCTGAACACTCTGCTAAAATACCAGAATGACTACTGGAGGAAAAGGTGCACTATCAGGTACTTCAGATTCGCTGACGAAAACACTAAACTTTTCCAGTCCCTTGCGACTGAGAGGTTTAGGCATAACTCCAGTGGCAACCTGCATGATGGGGGATGTCATCGTCAATGACCATGTTGGTAAAGAGGGAGTGTTGTACAAAACATACAAAGAACGCTTGGGCTCCTCTAAGCCTACCACCATGCGTTTTGACCTCTCCCGGATCATCAAACGGATTGATGGCTTGGATGAGTTGTTGGCACCATTCACAAAAGATGAAATCGATGCTGTGATCAAAGAAATGCCGGCTAACAGGGCTCTTGGCCCCGAAGGGGTTTAATGGTTGCTCCCTCAAAAGTTGTTGGCAAATTATCAAGGAAGATTTATATAGGATGTGCCAAGATTTTCATAAGGGAAACCTTGACATAACTAGTATCAGTGAAGGGTATATCACCCTGATCCTGAAGATCTCATCCCCTGAGATTGTGAATGATTACCGCCCAATTACCTTGCTCAATTACTGCCTCAAGATTGTCACAAAAATCTTGGCTAATCATCTGCAGAAAGTCATCCTCAAGATCATGCACAGGAATCAGTACGGCTTTCTTAAAGGGAGGACTATCTAAGACTGTCTCGCGTGGACTTTCATATATATTCACCAGTGTCAGGCATCGACACGACATATTGTGCTACTCAAACTAGACTTTGCCAAGGCGTTTGACACGATTGAACATGCACCAATGCTGGAGATTATGCGACACATGGGGTTTGATGACAAGTGGCTTCGCTGGATGGAAATTATTTTTGGCTCCGGTGTTTCCTCGGTTCTCCTTAATGGAATCCCTGACACAAAGTTTCAGCACAAGTGTGGGTTGAGGCAGGGAGACCCCCTGTCACCACTGATTTTTGTCCTCGCGACAGACTTATTGCAAGCTGCTGTTAATGATGCCTTTGCTCGAGGTCTTATTGAATTCCAAATCCCATGTACTCGCCGTGGTGACTATCCCGTGGTGCAATATGCGGACGACACCATTTTGGTGATGCCAGCCTGTCCAGATCAACCTGCCCGCATGAAGACCATCTTGGAGGATTATGCTGCATCAGTGGGACTGAAAATCAATTTCCACAAATCTACATTGATCCCTATCAACATTGCTCAGTGGCATGCAATGGAGTTGGCGCAGGTCTTTCGATGCTCAGTTGCTTCGCTTCCGTTCACATACCTTGGTCTTCCCATGGTGTTGGGGATATGACTACTGAAGGTAAACCGGCTAGGAGTGGCCGGGTTAACTCCATGAATATAGAAGCCCATGAAGAACATGAGGATGGTGGTGCTTTACGAAGGCCCAAAGGCGGGTTAAGGCCTGTAGATGTAAACCGACTCTTTCATGTAACTTGTATTGTAAGTTAGAAGGAATAGAGACCGAGTCGGACACATTTATGATCCGGCCTCGGGGCTTTGTAAACCGGCGGGCATCAACCTATGTATATAAAGGGACGACCCAGCCGTGGTTTAGGGACAACAGACAACAACTCAAGAGCCAGGCAAAGTGGATTCGCTCCCCGGTCATCGAAACCCTAGCAATACCAATTACAACTAGACATAGGCTTTTACCTTCATCGAAGGGGCCGAACTAGTATAAAATCCATCGTGTCCCTTGTCTGGTTTAACCCCTTTAAGCTAACCCGTAGCGATGGCTCCACGACTAAGTCCTTTCACAAGGACATCTGCCGTGAAAAACCCACGACAGTTGGCGCCCACCGTGGGGCTATCGCATGATGGTTTCGAGTTCTTGAAGGGCAGCTTTGAAGGACTCAAGGGATACGATGCGGGCCGGATGATGAAGAGTCCTCGCGGCAAGCTCTACATCAACGACGCAGGGTGGGGTCCCGAGGCCGGTTCGATCGACTACGGGTACCGGGTCCCCTTTGGAGGAATTCACGTCTTCATCGGCAAAATCGGTGAACCGGGCCCTGAGCCGGACACCTGCACCGACATCATCGAAACGGCTCAGCTTGCAAGCCTTGCCCCGGTTCAGCCCGCAGCAAGGCATGTTTTTGTAGGCGTCATCCATGGAGCGGAGTATGAGGATGGACCGGCATCTGATGGAGAAACCCTTATCCGTTCCAATGATGAGTCTTCAACCGGAGAAAGCGAGTCCCTGTATCAACTGCAGGATGGCCAGATTAGCGGAGGGTCCGATGGCAACAGTATTCCGGACCTCCTCGATCTTCCAAATCGGGTCGCGGTCTTCATGGCCGGTACACAACCAGCGCAACACTGTTCTACCGCGGCGGCAATGCTCTCCGGTTCAGCAACAACAACGCCAGTGGGAGCAGGGGGCTCTGCACCACCTCCGGCTCAAGTATAGTCTGATTTGTTCGATGCTTTGGCAACATTGATGGCAGCAGAAGTGGACACCGCAGCCCGAGATCAGCACAATGCGGAGATTGCAAAAGTGAAGGATTAGATAACTCAGGCTAAAGCGGACCTGGCAGCAGAGAACGCCAGGATGGCTACAAAACAGGCCGAGTTGGAAGCTCAGGCCTACTGGCTTAGGATGGATCAGAATGCCTCAGATGAGGTCATGAGGAGGAGATACCGGTCACACCTCCTGCCGGGTAATGAGCCAAGAAATCTCTTCAACACGCCAGGAGCCGGAACCAGTAACCAGCTAGTGGTAAACCGGACGGAAGCACCGGGGACAGGAGCGCCGGTTCAGCCATGCGCGATGAACCAGCCTCGTTAGAACAACGTTGTACCGCAGTATGTTCCGACGCCCCCGGGGCACTACTCCAACCCATTGGATAACATTGTGGCCGTCGCTTCATGATTGGCAGCCCTCCCAACTAACGATGAGTCACCTGTGGCGATCGAGACACGAGGGCCAGAGAGCTCCTTCAAACAGCTTTAAACCAGCAGCAGGCTTACTCACATAGTCGCGAGAGGATTCATTCCACCCCCCGTCCAAGTCGAAGATGCAGCAGGCACATTGAGGATGAACCGGCCGTATCAAGCAGTGCACGCCACCGCAACTCGCCGCGAGGACACAACCCGGCAGGTGGTGGTGCTAATGCGCAAGATTTGGTGGATCATGGCCATGCATGTTGAGAAGCCGAGTTAGCGGCTCTACACGCCGCTCGTCAACCTACTCCGGTTCGCCCCACCACCTCGGTGGAGCCGAGCGTAGTCTTCAGTTCTTTAGGGGTGCCGTGTCTTACCCCCACTTTGCGTAATGTGCGACTGCCCAAGGATTTTAAGGGACCTCGTAAGGTGCCCAATTACACCACCGATTTGCGACTGGAGTCATGGGTGGAGAGTTATGAGATGGCGATGGAAATGCTGGACATGGATGAAGCAGTGTGTGCCAAATACTTCACCATGATGTTGCAAGGAACAGCTCGAACCTGGTTAAAGAGCTTACAAGCTAACTCTATCGGGTCATGGGCTGAGCTAAAGGACCGGTTTATCCAGAATTTCAAAGATACATGTAAGCAGCCTATGTCAATTGTGAACCTAGCCACTTGTGTTCAAGAGGAGGGGGAGTCTACTACGCATTGGGTAAAGCGAGTCTCAGCTATTTTGCATTCATTAGACCGCATTAATGTAGATACACCAGTTTTGACGTTGGAGGGCAACTGCCGGTTTATGCCATTAAAGTTGAAGCTATGGAGGCTCAAGCGTCACTTCAATGACATGTCAACCCTTATGGCCACTTTGGTGAAATACGCCGATTCAGATAGTACCAAGGACCCCGAGTCGGAGGATGATAAAACGGGGAAAGGGAAAAAGAATGGCAATACCAAGGGGCAGCAGCACAATCCGATAGGTCATGGGAATAACGGTAAGCGCATGGCAGACAATAGTTTGGACTTCGTGGCTAACACCAATGCTCAGGACAACGGTCAACGTCGTAAGGGTAAACAGCCCTAGAGGGGCGGAGGGTCAGGCCCCAATCTGGAGCGCCTGTTAAATCAACCTTGTCCAAAGCACGGATCGAAAGAAAGGCCCGTTTCACATCTTTGGAAGGATTGTTTCATTATGCGGGAGTTTAAGAATTCCAATATGTTTCAATATGACAATGGCCCACCCGACGGTTCAGGAGGCGGTTTTCATGGGCCGGGTTATGGAGGTAGCAGCTCTGGTTCAGGATTCCAAGGCAATCAAACCGGACACGGCCATCAAGGGAACCAGGGCAATCAAGGAGGTTATAACCATCAGTGGAATCAATAGTAGTAGCAGTCGGGTTATCAGAGCAATCTAAAGCAGTTGAATAGTGAGCAGTACCATGTTTTTACCACTAGCTTGTGTAAACGTGATCAGAAGCTTCATAAGAGGGCAGTGAACTTTGTTGAACCGGCGATGCCTCAGTATCTGCGCTGGTCTGAACAGCCCATTTTATGGAGTAGGGAGGATCACCCACCCGGGTTGATAACCCGGGTCATCTGGCCTTAGTGGTGGCACCTCAGGTTGGGGGGTATAAATTCACCAAGGTCCTTATGGATGGGGGAAGCAGTATCAATATTCTTTACTATGATACCTTCCGCCGTATGGGGTTGACAGATAAGAATCTTAAACCGTCAAACACCGTTTTTCATGGCGTGGTGCCCGGTAAGTTTGCATATCTAGTGGGCAAGATAGCCCTAGAGGTGGCCTTTGGAGATGATCATGATTCAAGGGCAGAAACATTGACTTTTGAGGTGGTGAAAATCAAGAGTCCGTATCACGCCCTATTTGGGCGACCGACTTATGCCAAGTTCATGGCGAGGCCGTGAATGTTTATCTGCAGCTTAAGATGCCAGGTCATAAGGGGACCATCACAGTACACGGGAGCAGGAAAATCGCTTTGGAATGTGAGGAAGGCGATGCGGCTTACGCTGAGTCGGTTTGTGCCACAGAAGAGCTGAAGTTTTACAAAGACAAGGTTGATCCGCCAGACATGACTTCTTTGAAAAAGCCAACTACGGAGCACGATCCGGCGTTGAAGTTTAAATCGGACACAGACACTAAGATGGTTGATTTTGTTCCTGGCAATTCATCCAAGCAGTTCAGCATCAGCGCTTACCTAGATCCCAAATAGGAAAGCGCGCTCATCGAGTTCATCCGTGAGAACCGGGACATCTTTGCATGGAAACCTTCTGACATGCCAGGTGTACCGAGGGAACTCGCTGAGCACACACTTAATATAGATCCTAAGTTTAAACTGGTCAGGTAGTTTCTCCGCTGCTTCAACGAAGAAAGGCGTAAGGCTATTGGTGAGGAGGTAGCTCGGCTGTTGGCCGCAGGGCTTATCGTGGAGGTTTTTCACCCTGAGTGGTTAGCCAATCCGGTGCTGGTTCTTAAAAAAACGGCACTTGGCGTATGTGTGTGGACTATACTGATTTGAACAAAGCTTGTCCAGCAGATCCCTTTGCCCTCCCTCGCATTGATCAGATTATTGATGCTACGGCGGGTTGTGACCGTTTGTGTTTTCTGGATGCTTACTCTGGTTATCATCAGATCAAAATGGCAGTTAAGGACCTGGAGAAGACAACTTTTATAACTCCCTTTGGAGCCTTCTGCTATGTCTCCATGCCCTTTGGGCTCAAGAGTGCCCAAGCGACTTATCAGCGTTGTGTTCAGAATTGTCTTCATAAACAGACCGGGCGCAATGTTCATGCATAGGTGGATGATATTGTGGTGAAGTCCAGGAAGGAGGAAACATTGATAGATGAATTGAGGGAGACTTTTGACAACCTCCGGGTTTATAAGATGATGCTTAATCCAGACAAATGTGTCTTTGGTGTTCCAGGAGGCAAGCTCCTGGGTTTTCTGGTGTCAAACAGGGGGATTGAGGCTAATCCGGAAAAAAATTCAGCAATCACGTCCTTGGCTAAACTGGCGTGTATCAATGACATTCAACGTTTAGTCGGCCGGATTGCGGCGTTGAGCCGGTTTATTAGTCATCTCGGGGAGAAAGCTATCCCTTTATATCAGATGCTAAAGAAAATGGATGACTTTGTCTAGAGTGATGCGGCTGATAAAGCGTTTGAGGAGTTGAAGAGGCAGTTAGCTGAACCGCCTGTCCTTGCGGCTCCGATCGATAAAGAGCCTTTACTGCTATATGTGGCTGCTAATGCCCGGGCTGTTAGTGCGGCTATTGTTGTGGAGTGCAAGGAGGCTGGAAAGGAGTATCCGGTTCAACGGCCAATTTATTATATCAAAGAGGTACTTATCGAATCAAAGCAGAGGTATCTGCATTGGCAGAAGCTAGTGTATGGAGTGTTTATGGCAAGCCGGAAGGTCAAGCATTATTTTCAGGGTCATCCTATCACAGTGGTCAGTTCAGACCCTCTGGGAGATATCATTCAAAACAAAGAAGCAACTGGCCGCATTGCCAAGTGGGCCATTGAGCTTGGACCTCACGGGCTCAAATATACACCTCGCACAGCGATCAAATCTCAAGCACTCATGGACTTCATCAATGATTGGACAGAGTTGCAGGCACCCGAGGAAAAACCAGATAACACTTATTGGACTATTCACTTTGATGGGTCCAGGCAATTGGAGGGCTCGGGGCTGGAGTCATATTAACTTCCCCACGAGGTGACAAGTTTTGTTATGTTCTTCGCTTAATGTTCCCTTGTACTAACAATGCAGTTGAGTACGAGGCCTTACTCCACGGTCTTCGGATGGCTAAGGAGATGAACTTAAGACGGGTTAAGTGCTTCGGTGACTCGGACCTGGTGGCCCAACAAGTATCTGGCACTTGGGATTCTAACGACCCACTCATGGCTGCATATCGACGAGAGGTGGACATAGTGGCTAGTCATTTCAAGGGTTATCAAGTTGACCATATAGACCGGTGAAAAAATGAAGCGGCGGATGCTTTAAGTCGCCTAGGCTCTCAGCGTAAACTGGTCCCACCTAATGTCTTCCTCGACGTACTACATAATCCGTCAGTCAAGATACCCATAGAGGAGGAGTTGGCTATTCCTTACCCGGAGGCCCAATTGGTGGCGGCTTTGCATATTACACCGGATTGGGCAGTCCCATACTTGGCTTACATGAACCGGGGCGAGTTACCGGAGGACGAAACCTTGGCCCGGCAGATAATCCGGCTTTCCAAGTCAATGACCATAATCAATGGGGATTTACATCGTTACAACGTCACAGGGGCAATTCAGCGTTGTGTGTCTCCTCAAGAGGGTTGTGAGATTTTGCGAGAAATCGACGAAGGAGACTGTGGTCACTGCACCAGTTCAAAATCCTTGGTGGCTAAGGCTTTTCGTCACGGTTTCTATTAGTTGACAGCTCATGCTGATGCTGAGGATTTAGTCAAAAGATGTGACGGTTGTCAAAAATTTGCACGCCCCGCTCATGTTCCGGCTCAAGAGTTGAGAATGATTCCTATCACTTGTCCGTTTGCAACTTGGGGACTCGATATGGCTGGACCCTTTAAGAGATCCAACGACAAAAAGACCCACCTATTAGTGGCAGTTGACAAGTTTACCAAATGGGTAGAAACAGAGCTAGTCAGTAAGTGTGATCCAACCACGGCAGTTCAATTCATCAAAAAGGTGATATTCCGGTTTGGTTTCCCACACAGTATTATAACTGATAATGGTACTAATCTGTCAAAGGGTGAGATGGAGGAATTTTGCCAACATGAGCACATCCGGCTTGGTGTAGCATCAGTGGCTCACCCCCAGTCTAATGGTCAAGAAGAGAGGGCAAATCAAGAAATTTTGAGAGGTATTAAACCCCGGCTTATGGTTCCTTTAAAGCGGACACCGGGTTGTTGGGTGGAGGAGTTACCTTCTGTGTTATGGAGCATCAACACCACACCTAACAAATCTATGGGTTACATGCCTTTCTTCATGGTTTATGGAGCAGAGGCGGTTCTTCCTAGTGACATCCGCCATGACTCGCCCCGTGTGGCGGCTTACGTTGAAGCTGATAATGAGAAGGCACGTCAGGACTCACTGGACCTGTTAGATGAGGAGCGTGATCTCGCAGCGGCACGTTTGGCGATTTATCAACAAGATCTTCAGCGTTATCGCAGCCGCTGGGTTAAAACCAGAACTTTTCAAGAGGGTGATCTGGTGCTCCGGCTCATCCAGGATCAAACTGATATGCACAAGTTATCCCCACCTTGGGAAGGACCTTTTGTGGTCAGCAAAAACTTACACAACGGGTCATACTACCTCATTGATGTTCGAGAGCACAATGACTCACATAAATCAGAGGAGGAGACCAAGCGCCCGTGGAATATAGCCCTTCTTTGGCCTTACTATACTTGAGCCACAAGCTCTTCTTATGTACATACTTATGACAATGTATATATTATATAATAAACCGGAGCCTCGTCCAAAGCGGGGTCTCTGTTCATTTTTACATCATGTGTGGTTTCACATGGGTTCCTACTGGCAAAGCGGAGTTTTATTAACCCGGCCCATAAGGCCACACAGTTATAAAGAAAGTCACTAGGGGGCTTGGTCGTATCTGAACCATAGCTACACCTCTTGATCGGTTTAAAGCCAAAAAGGGATATCACTAGGGGGCTTAGTTGTCTTCACACCATAGCCACACCTTTTCGATAGGCTTAAAGCCAAAAGGAAATTATGTGGAACCAAAGAGAGTCTGTTATATCAAGCACAACTCAAACATAGGTAACCACTGAGCACAGCTCAAATATTACCTGGGGGCTCCTTGCTTATCAAAGAACAACGAGCTTGCACCCTTGGAATAGGCTATCAAGCCAGCCTTGGAAGCTAGGTGTATTCACCTAAAAACCCGGGTTATCCTGCCTCTTTAAGTAAGCCACTCCGTCCAGGTAAACTTGGTATGCCCCATTGAATGTTTGACAAGTCAATCCCATGGACCCTGAACTTGTCAAAGTTAAAACGGTGATTGGTTCAAGATTGAGGTCCATCTTAAAAGGCTTTGCAAAATGGTTAACTCAGCGGCCTGGCAGCCCATGAAAAGCCTTGATTTAGGGCCTGGCAGCCCATGAAAAGCCTTGCATATTTCTTTTGTCTTTGCTGTTTTTCATGATATGGGATTTATGAATATTTTCTGATAAACGGGTGTTCATTACAACCCGGCATGACTTTCAAAGCTTAGTTGCCAATACATGATCAATTTTTAAACCGGTAGTATACTGCTCTGGTCTGGTTTCGACTAGATGTCACCAGCATTATACGAACAAATCAGCGGCTATTATAGCCCAGTATGGTTTTTATATGAACCGGCAAGAGGGCAAGGAGTCATCCACACTCCGGATTGGTGTTTTTCACCTTTACTATACAAGCAGTTGGTCAGCCAACAAGGTATGTCACAGATATCATCTATTTTATCTGATTAATACAAATCTTGGTTATCCATCCAAGTTATGTATATATTTTTGGGCATCATAAACCCGTCCAGTGGTAAACCACTAGGACACTTTCAAAGTTCTTATATGCAGGAACATACATCATAATGGACTCTGCATAAATAGACCCCACAGGCATGATACGTTTTCAGTATTAAAGCAACACAAACATGCTTGATGGCATGGCAGAGAAGGTGTTCATACTATCCTATTACAAGGCGCTTTCACTACCAATTGAATAAGTGTTTTCAAAAGCGAAAGACTGCAATTGGTAAACCGACCATCGATTTAGGATTCCTCAGCTGGGCGGCTTGACGATTGAGGGTCATCTTGAGTGGGTGTGTTCTCTTCATCCTTCCCTAGTCGCTGGAAATCAGGCGTTGACCAGTCGATTCCAGTTAAGGCTTGAAAAACAGCTTCTTCATGAATAAGGCTGGAAGGGTCAATATCAGGAGCGTAAGTATGCTTACGGATTGGCGGAACAAGCTCTTCTACACTATGAGTTATTGCGGGCTATCTTTTCCCTTCAGCATCGTAAACTAGTTGAAAATGTGATAGATCTGTGTCTTCCGCTAGCTTGCTTGCTATAGGCCGCATCTCCTTTGTCAGCCTTCGGAGATCATCATTATTGATGTCTGAACCGTCTTCTTTCACACCATGATACCCTTTGATGATATCTGCCGCTTCAAGATCCGGAATCCATGCCTTGGCCTGGATTAGTGTGGTCAGCGCTCCTGCTCTTGCGGCTACTCTCTTCAGTTCGGTGATCCGGGCAGGTAGCATGGCCAACTTTTCAATAGTTTCCTTTATCAGTGATGGCGGAGGCTTGTTATACGTTGCAGTGCAGATGGCTCGCTGGGATCCAGAGAATAGCTGTTCTATCAAGGTGTAGGCCGCTTTAAGTTTCATCCGCATGTCAGAGCCCAGATGAGCAATACGGGTCCCTGTCATGGTTTAGCATAAGTAAACCATTCATTGATAAGATCTTATGACTTGGACAAACTGCACGAGGAAGTACTTACCAAACACAGCGGAAGTCATGGCATTCATCTGCCGCTTCAAACCGGTCAGTTCGTCAAGCACCGGCTTCAGGGCTGCCTCTGCGTCCTCGGCCTTCTTTGTTAAACCGGCCTTTTAGGTTTCCCAGTCTGCACACTCTTTATCAAAAGTTTCTTTCAGCTTCTCCATAGCCGCTAAGGTGTTGGTCGGCTCTTCTTTGGCTTTGGCAACCTCTGTTTCCTGAGATTTGATGTTCTCCTGAAGATCAGCAGTTTGAGCATCCCTTTTACTTAGCTCGGCCTGCAAAGGCGAAGACATATCAACAATGAGATGTGTATTTTTAAGTACCAAGCGTATAACAAATTATGCACTTTGTACTTGGGGGCTAATGCCTATTTGTTCTATCATCAAACTATTATTTACAAGTCTGAAAGTACAATGCAAGCATTATCCTTGACACTTGGGGGCTAATGTACATCTGTTCAGATGGATGCACGGCTTAAAGATCTGGTTCACCTTGGAAAGCTAAACCGGACCTTGGGGACTACACAGGCAAAAACTACAAGAATACAATGATCACGTCTGATTTACTTCAAAAGATTAGTTGGCATATGGAGGACAAGTTTGCAAGACTTAAGGCATTATACAGTCCCGATTTATGATTCCCATCATAAGCCGGCCCTTGGGGGCTACTAGGGTTGATGAAAATACCTCATAGCATTCTTTCATCAAGTTCACCAAACCGGTTTCATAATCACGGTTTGAGTGGAGACTGTTTAGAAAACCGAAATGGAGCTCTTCAGCACTGAGATGGGCATAGCTTGACAAGTCGGTGCTCCATTTGCCTTTTTCCATGGCAGCACGCTCTTCCTTGGCACTATGTTTGGCCAAGATTACAGGATGGCCAGGAGAGGTGTGACCCATACCAGTAATGATAACCTCGCCTTCTTTGTCTCTAGCAGCCTTTTTTGGAGTTGATGGAGTGTCAGTGGCTCTCACCGGACTAGAAGACCTATCATCAGCCAGGATTAGGTCTGCCGGTTCAGCATCAGGTATAGCAGTGTTGACTTCTGCTTGTTCATCAATATTGTGATCTTGAGGGGGTGGTTCATCAAAGGCAGCTTCAGGATTGGGACCCTCCGGTTCAACCGCTTGATCCGGTTCACCCGCTTGATCTGGTTCACCCGTTTGCTCCGGTTCAATGACCATATGGTCTTCGGATGGATTATTCACCCGAGCCTTTTTGCTGGGTCTGGCTTTGGCTCTAAAACAAAGTAAAATGTGAAAGTTAAGCATAGTATATAAAGTATGGAAACCTTCAAAGAAGGGGTTCAAGTACTTACCCGGCTACAGTTTTGAGAGGAGGAAGTTGGGTCGCTGTTGACTCGCTAGAGGATGAGGGAGGTGTCACCTAATAATTTGAATCGGACGGATTAAGAGGTTGTCAGAAATAACCTGCCTTGGGATAAGAATTGTCAGAAGTGGGTGAGACCTCCTATCGGTGTCAAAACCGGCGGATCTCGGGTAGGGGGTCCCGAACTGTGCATCTAAGGCAGATGGTAACAGGAGGCAGGGGACACGATGTTTTACCGAGGTTTGGGCCCTCTTGATGGAGGTAAAACCCTATGTCCTGCTTGATTGATATTGATGATATGGGCAGTACAAGAGTAGATCTACCACGAGATCGGAGAGGCTAAACCCTAAAAGCTAGCCTATGGTATGATTGTATGTTGTCCTACGGACTAAAACCCTCCGGTTTATATAGACACCCGAGGGGGCTAGGGTTACACAAGGTCGGTTACAAAGGAGGAGATATACATATCTGTATTGCCTAGCTTGCCTTCCACGCCAAGTAGAGTCCCATCCGGACATGAGACGAAGTCTTCAATCTTGTATCTTCATAGTCCAACAGTACGGCCAAAGGATATAGTCCGGCTGTCCGGATACCCCCTAAACCAGGACTCCCTCAGTAGCCTCTGAACCAGGCTTCAATGACGATGAGTCCGGCGCGCAGTATTGTCTTCGGCATTGCAAGGCGGGTTCTTCTCCAATTTCAAGTGTTTGTTAGCAGTGTCCAGCCCCATAAATGTTCATCCTCTTGGCTTCTGTGCCCAATAAGGGCTATCTCCCATGCGTCGAATGAATACAAGGCGCCAGGGCATTTTTACATTTACCCCCCTAGCCAGATAAATAAATTGTCTATTAAAGGGATGGGGATCCTTAGATCTAATCCATACCATCCTCCCCCAGCGAGAATCCATTAGAGCGCGTTTCGGGAAGATCCATTCCAGCATGGCCGACCTTCACAGCTCCTCTTCCCGCCTCCGTAGCCCTAAGCCCGATGATTGGGAGAGGTGTTCAGTCCCGCACAGTCGATTAGTCGAACTGCAGACTAAGGAATTTCTCCCTCCGGCGTATATGGTGCCCGTTTGAGCCGAGCTTGCCACCTACAATGGCCGGGAGCAAGCGGAGAACTTTCCCTGTCCCTCTATGGGGGAATGGGTCTGCCTTGTTCCATATTTACCAAGGGGACTCGGATTTCCAATTCATCCGTTCCTCTGCGGGCTCCTCTAGTTCTACGACCTCCAATTACACAATTTCACCCCTGCCTCCCTTCTACACATCGCCGGCTATGTTTCTCTCTGCGAGTTGTTCCTAGGCTGCGAGGCTCACTTCGAGCTATGGAAGAGGCTATTTTGCCTCGTCCCTCGCACATAGAGGGAGTCACTTTATCAAGTGCGCGGAGCCGAAATATGGCGCATCGCCGATACGGGATACCTATCCGGTACCCCGAACAAGTCGTCTGAAGACTGGCCTTCAAAATCATTTTATATGGAGGACGTTCCCCTTCCGGACCCTGTTCGGCGGGGTCTTCCTGAGTTCAATAATGCTCCTCTGAAGAAGCGCCGAAGTTGGCGTCCACGGAGCCCCCAGGCGGAAGACAACAGGGAAGTCCTCTATCTGATGAACCGGATCAAAGCACTGGCTCAATCAGGATTGACAATAATCGAAGTTATGTCGATTTGCATAATGCGGGGAGTGCAACCACTTCAATATCGTGGGCACCCCTTGTGGTGTTATAACGGGGCGGATGACGCCACCCGTTGTGGCGTAAGGGTCCGGACAATGCTGCCGCTCTAGCGACAATTCTATCCGAACTGTTCAAGGGTGAGGAAGAGGAGTTCACCCGCATCAAGCCACGGGATGGATTCTCCATGTACAATCCTCCAAGCAGGGTAAGTTATATCTCCCTGCTCCCATTTTCCCGCATTCTTTGTCGTAAGTATTCACCTTGCCACTTTGCGGCAGGAACTGCGAAAAGCCATAAAGGAGGTCAACAGCCCTTCTCCACAACCAGAGGACCCCGATCGGGCCCTCGACTCCGGACTTGAAGAAGATTCGGATATATTCATGGAGCTGATAGACCGGCAGTTCTATCAGTTAAGCTGCGATGATGCCATGGTGGCCATTACGGCTGACTATCCCGGACTGCTCCCTGCATCGCAAGTAAGAAAAACCAAAAATCCCAACTCCAAAACTAGGATCCCCTTTTAGGCACTTCACCCACCATATACACATGGCATTTTTATAGGAAAGGCATTCGGGACGCCCTGCCGTACCCGCAACAACGCACCAACAGGAGGCACCGAGGCCGGGTAGGCCAAAAAGGAAGGCGGTCAGGACGGAGATGCCAGCGCAAAGGTATAACAAACCCCGCTCCGTGGTTGTCATCTTTCTCGAAATGTAATGACGCCCGTGTTTCTGTAACAGAAAAAACGCTCGCCGGAATATGTCCGGCGATGTTGCCAATCACGCTTCCACCAGTCGGGCGCCAGGACCGGACATGGAGGCAGAAGCCGATATGGGGCAGGCGCCGGATAATCCCCCTACAGAGGATGCAGATAGATTATCCGCTACAAACTCAGAAGTGGAAAGCGCCATGAATCATAGGCGCCGCCAGGCCGTACTCCATGATGCTTGTTTCTCACCAGAGGCGTTTGATGCCATCAATTCTGGAGAGGCGTACCTTCGTGCTGCTCAAGATGGTCTAGCCAGAGCCATGGATCAGTATGTAAAGGATGTACGATTGAGTAAATCTGGTGATTTATATGTATCAGTCGCCCCTGAGACTTGAAACAGTTAGCAGAACTGATTTAAGGATCATCTTTATTGTGCAGGTTCTTACAGAGAAGAAAACTAGGCTGTCACAGGAGCTGGAGGAATGCAAAACCCAACTGCGGGCTGCTGTGGCCGCATTGTAGGAGCCGAGAAAGTCACCTGCTGGTAACATTTACTTTAAAGAATGATGGTTACCATATAACATGCGGCATGGCTGCAGATCTAACAACAGATGTTGCAGATGAATCTGGAGAGAATCCGGAGGATCAGCATGTTATGCGATAGCTAGAGGCTGGCAAACGCATGCTGACTGAGGTTAGGCGGGAGAAAAACAATCTCCAAGATGCCAATATTAAGCTGAGCATGGAACTAAAAGACGTTCGGGGCCAGCTTGCAGACTCCGAGAAGGAGAATAAGCGTCTTCGGCGCGGCATTTTCAGTAAGTGCTTGAACGAATCCTTTTAAAGGAGTTTGGCGTAGAAGCCGACTAACAGCGTTATGTCTGTAGGTATGCTGACGGGTCGTCCCACGGAGGAGATGCCCGGATCTGCGGGTGATCTTCTGTCCGAGCTGTCACATCTGCACGAACAAGTTCGACAGGTGATGCAGGGTGTTTCCCAGGCCTTGTGGCCATCCGTCTCCCTGCCAGAGGGCGTTGCAGAGCTTGCGGAGAAACTCAAGGGAGCACGGCGGCGCTTCCAATTATGGAAGATATCAGCCCGCCAACAGGGTGCCAGAGAAGCCTGGGCCATGGTGAAGACGCGGTATACCAAGGCAGACCCAAATCACATGGCCGAGGTCAGACCTGTGGGGCCCGACGGAAAAGATATCCCCGTTAGCTTAGTTTATGGGCAAGTAGAATTAGACGCAAAGTATTCCCAACAGGATTGTAAGCTAGACCGCCTGTTGGATGGTATAGAAGAGGAATTTAGTCAGTCTGCATGACTATGTAATTAAAGTGACATGTATAATGCCTTCTAGCCGGATTGTATATCATTTGTCGTTGTGGACCTTTTCGCTTCAAACTCCGGGCCCAATAGTCTGGAGTGTATCCGAATACCCGCTCAGTTATATAAGAACCAGGGTATGCGTGGAGCCCAGGCGTAGAGGTCATTAGTGCTTTATCAGACAAGTGCCCAACTAGTTATGTTATATTACATGGGTAGTAAGAAACATCTTCCAGGGAGAATAGTTCCATTAAGGGTTCCTTTCCCTGGGTAAGCATGCCCTAAAATGCATGTCCAGACTGTGATAGGAAACACGGGAAAACATCTGGGGGCAGATATGGACAATAAATAAAAATCATCTTTTGTTCACCGACCGAATATTCCCTTAAGAATGCTAGCTTTCGGCTTCACCCAGTCTGAGGTACACATCTGGCTGACCCGGCAGTAACAATCGCAGAGGTGCTCCCCTTATGACTTAGCCGAGTTAACAGGAATGTAGGGCATAAATACAAGAGCCAGGCATCCCAGCTTGGCCAAAACTTAAGTAATATCGATGCATATAATGGTGAAAAAGGTACATGCGGAAGTATAACACATGTGTTGGGCATGAGGCCCAGACAAAAAAATTTAAGCTTCTGTGAAAGAATCCCCAGGTATGAAGAGTGTGGCTAGCGCATCTGTAATGTGCAAGCGAGGCATAGGGTGACCCTTGAAGGCCTAGAGAAATAATAAAAGAAAGAAAGAAAAACAAGACAGATAATGTATATGCAAAAAAATGGACAAAGGGAGGGGACTAACATAGAGTCCGGTGCTAGGCATAGAATCTTCGGAGCCTAGCCGCGTTCCATGGGTTCGGCTCGAGTCGACTAGTCGATGCATCCCGCAGTCGGTATGCTCCACCAGTCAGAACTTGGTCAATAATGAAGGGACCTTCCCATTTGGGCTCGAGCTTGTTCTTTTTCTTATCCGGCAGGCGAAGAACTAGTTCGCCAACATTATAAGTTTTCGCCTATACTTCTCTGCTTTGATATCTGCGAGCCTGTTGCTGATAAAATGCGGAACATGCTTTGGCTACGTTGCGCTCCTCCTCTAGGGTGTCTAGACTATCCTGCCGATCGAGCTTTGCTTCTCTTTATTCGTACATGCGCACTCGAGGTGATTCATGAATTATGTCACAGGGCAAGACTGCCTCTGCGCCATACACCATAAAGAAGGGTGTATATTCGGTACTATGATTCGGCGTGGTCCGCAGCCCCCAGAGTACGGAGTCGAGCTCCTCTACCCAGTGCGTGTTAGACTCCGTTAAGGAATGCACTAATTTGGGTTTAATGCCGCTCATTATAAGACTGTTTGCTCGCTCGACTTGACCGTTGGTTTGTGGGTGATAGACTAAAGCATAATCGAGCTTGATGCCCATTTTGCTGCACCAGAGTTTTACCTCGTCGGCCATGAAGTCTGTGCCATTGTCAGTGATGATGTTGTGTGGGACGCCATAACGGTGTACAACCCCGGATATGAAGTCTATCACCGGTCCGGATTCGGTTGTTTTAACAGGTTTGGCCTCTATCCATTTGGTGAATTTATCCACCATGACCAATAAGTATTTTTTCTTGTGGGTTCCCCCTTTAAGGGGTCCAACCATGTCAAGCCCCCAGACCGCAAAGGGCCATGTAATTGGGATTGTTTGGAGGGCGGTGGGTGGCATGTGGCTTTGATTTGCAAAGAGCTGGCAACCGGCGCAACGTTGGACCAAGTCCTGTGCATCTGCCCAGGCCGTTGGCCAATAGAATCATGTACGGAAGGCCTTGCTTACAAGAGCCCGGGCTGCGGCGTGATGACCGCCATGTCCGGTGTGAATTTCTGCCAAAAGATTCCGCCCTTCCTCTTGGAAGATGCACCTTTAAAGGACTCCGGTAGTGCTTTTTTTGTACAATTCACCCTCATGGGCCCTGTAGGCCTTGGATTGCCGCACTATGCAGCATGCCTCGGTTTGGTCCTCCCAAAGTTCATGTCTAGTTAGGTAGGCCAGGAATGGTTCTGTCCACGGGGCAATAATGGCCATTATTTCATGGGCTGAAGGTGTTATTTTGGTGGCGGAGCCTCCGATTGTGTCAGAGAGTTCGGTATCGGGTATTTTGGCTGGGTCCGGACTGTTGTCACCGTTGTCCCCTTCCCATACTACGGATGGTTTGGACAGCCTTTCCAAAAATATGTTGGGGGGACCGCATCGCGTTTTGCGCCGATGCGGGTGAGGATATCCGCCGCCTGATTGTTTTCCCGAGCCACGTGGTGAAATTCGAGCCCCTCAAACCGAGCTGACATTTTTAGGACGGTGTTTCGATAGGCCGCCATTTTCAGATCCTTGGCGTCAAAGTCTCCATTTATTTGGGATATTGCGAGGTTTGAATCCCCACGCACCTCCATGCGTTGAATGCCCATGGAGACTACCATCCGAAGACCATGCAACCGAGCTTCGTATTCAACTGCATTGTTGGAGTCTGTATACAATATTTGCAGTACGTACTGAACGGTATCTCCAGTTGGGGACGTCAGGACGACGCCGGCCCCTAGACCAGCCAGCATTTTAGAACCGTCGAAGTGCATGATCCAATTGGAATATGCGCCGTACTCTTTAGGGAGTTTGCCCTCCGTCCATTCGGCGACGAAGTCGGCCAATACTTGCAACTTGATGGCTCGTCGAGGTTTGTATGTTATGTCAAATGGGAGGAGTTCAATGTCCCATTTGGCAATCCGGCCCGTAGCGTCGCGGTTGTTTATAATATCATTAAGTGGCACTTCCGAGGCTACTATAATCGAACACTCTTGAAAGTAGTGTCACAGCTTTCGCGATGCCATGAATACCGCATATGCTATCTTTTGATAATGTGGGTACCGTGATTTGCATGGAGTGAGGACGGTGGATACATAGTATATCGGCTTTTGAAGAGGGAATTTATGTCCGCCCGCTTCCCATTCGATAACGAGCACCGCGCTTACAACTTGATGAGTTGCCGCAATGTATAACAGCATTGGTTTGCCGATGTTTGGCGCGGCCAGGATTGGGTTGGTTGCCAAAATGGCCTTTATTTCTTCCAATCCGGGTGTGGCCGCATCTGTCCACTCGAAGTGTTCGGTGCGTCGAAGGAGGCGATAAAGGGGTAAGGCCTTTTCTCCAAAGCGGGAGATAAAGCGGCTTAGAGCCGCCACGCATCCAGTTAACTTCTGGATTTATTTGAGGTCTGTTGGGGTAGCCAACTGTGACAAAGCTCGGATTTTGGCCGGATTAGCTTCAATACCTCTACTGGAGACAATGAAACCCAGGAGCTTTCCGGCTGGTACGCTGAAAACGCATTTTTCCAGATTGAGCTTGATGTCGTATGTTCGGAGGTTGTCGAATGTGAGCCTCAAGTCGTCTATCAAAGAGTCGACGTGTTTGGTTTTGACAACCACATTGTCTACGTATGCCTCTACTGTTTTGCCGATTTGTTTCTCCAGACATGTCTGAATCATGCGCTGATATGTTGCTCCGGCGTTTTTGAGCCCGGAAGGCATTGTGCTAAAACAGAAGGGACCGTATGGTGTGATGAATGCCGTTGCGGCTTGGTCGGACTCCGCCATCTTGATTTGGTGGTAACCGGAGTATGAGTCGAGGAAACACAATGACTCGTGTCCTGCGGTAGCATCAATGATTTGATCGATGCGTGGGAGGGGGGAGGGATCCTTTGGGCAAGCTTTATTGAGGTCTTTGAAATCGACACAAAGGCGCCAGGATTTGTCCTTCTTTGGTACCATCACCAGGTTTGCTAGCTAGTCCAGGTGTTTTATTCCTCTGATGAATCCGGCCTCTAATAACTTGGCTAGTTCTTCTCCCATGGCCTGTCTCTTAGGTTCGGAGAAACGCCGAAGAGCTTGCTTGACCGGCTTGAATCCCTTTAGGATATTGAGGCTATGCTCGGCCAGCCTGCGTGGGATTCCTGGCATGTCTGAGGGATGCCAGGCGAATATGTCCTAGTTCTCGCGCAGGAACTCTCGTAGTGCGGTGTCCACGGCGGGGTTTAACTGTGCCCCAATGGAGGCTGTTTTTGTAGGGTCCGTTGGGTGGACTTGGAATTTGACTATTTCATCCGCTGGTTTAAAAGAGGTGGACTTGGATCTCTTGTCGAGTATCACGTCGTCCCTGTCCACTGTGGAGCGTAGCGTGGTTAATTCCTCGGGCGAGAGGGCTTCAGATAATGCCTCGAGGGCCAATGCGGCTGTTTTGTTTTCGGCGCGGAGTGCTATGTCCGGATCGCTGGCGAGAGTGATGATTCCGTTGGGCCCGGGCATTTTGAGCTTCATGTACCCGTAATGGGGTACAGCTTGGAAGATTGTGAACGCCTCCCATCCTAAAAGAGCGTGGTAACCACTACTGAACGGGGCCACTTGGAATGTAATTTCTTCGGACCTGTAATTATCCGGCGTGCCGAATACCACATCTAGTGTGATTTTCCCAGCACAGCGTGCTTCCCGACTGGGGATGATTCCTCTAAAGGATGTGCTATTTTGCTCAATGCGGTTCCAGTCTATTTCCATCTTTTGAAGAGTTTCCTCATAGATGAGGTTTAATCCGCTGCCACCGTCCATGAGTACTTTGGTGAGTCGAAAGCCATCCACAATTGGACTAAGGACCAGTGCGGCTGGTGCTCGGGCTGTTCGGAATTTAGGTTCATCACTGGCATTGAAGGTAATAGCCGTGTCGCTCCATGGATTTATTGCTGCTACGTGGCAGATTTTGGCCACTCTACGGAGTGTTCGCTTGCGCCTATTATTTGACGCGAAGGTCTCAAAGACTGTTAACACCGTATTGTTATCCACGGGATGGTGCTCTATGGTATTTGGGAGAAGAAGATCCTCACCACTTTTGGCCACCTGCCGGAGTATCCAACATGCTCTAAGGCTATGCGTTGGTATTGTATAAAGGAAATATGCCCTAGAGGCAATAATAAAGTTATTATTTATTTCCTTATATCATGATAAATGTTTATTATTCATTCTAGACTTGTATTAACCAGAAACATAATACATGTGTGAATACATATACAAACAGAGTGTCACTAGTATGCCTCTACTTGACTAGCTCGTTGATCAAAGATGGTCATGTTTCCTAGCCATATACATGAGTTTTCATTTGATTAACGGGATCACATCATTAGGAGAATGATGTGATTGACTTGACCCATTCCGTTAGCTTAGCACTTGATCGTTTAGTTTGTTACTATTGCTTTCTTCATAACTTATACATGTTCCTATGACTATGAGATTATGCAACTCCCGTTTACCGGAGGAACACTTTGTGTGCTACCAAACGTCACAATGTAACTGGGTGATTATAAAGGTGCTCTACAGGTGTCTCCGAAGGTACTTGTTGGGTTGGCGTATTTCGAGATTAGGATTTGCCACTCCGATTGTCGGAGAGGTATCTCTGGGCCCTCTCGGTAATGCACATCACTCAAGCCTTGCAAGCATTGCAACTAATAAGTTAGTTGCGGGATGATGTATTATGGAACGAGTAAAGAGACTTGCCGGTAACGAGATTGAACTAGGTATTGGAATACCGACGATCGAATCTCGGGCAAGTAACATACCGATGACAAAGGGAACAACGTATGTTGTTATGCGGTCTGACCGATAAAGATCTTCGTAGAATATGTAGGAGCCAATATGAGCATCCAGGTTCCGCTATTGGTTATTGACCGGAGACTTGTCTCGGTCATGTCTACATAGTTCTCGAACCCGTAGGGTCCGCACGCTTAAAGTTCGGTGACAATCGTAATTAGGGTTTTTGTGTTTTGATGTACCGAAGGTTGTTCGGAGTCCCGGATGTGATCATGGACATGACGAGGAGTCTCGAAATGGTCGAGACATAAATATTGATATATTGGAAGCCTATATTTGGATATCGGAAACGTTCCAGGTGAAATCGGGATTTTACCGGAGTACCGGGGGGTTACCGGAACCCCCCCGGGGGTTAATGGGCCTACATGGGCCCTAAGGGAGAAGAGGAGGACCGGCCAGGGCAGGCCGCGCGCCCCCTCCCCCCTAGTCCGAATAGGACAAGGAAGGACGGGCGGCGCCCCCCTTTCCTCTTTCCCCCTTCCCCTTTCCTTCTCCAACAAGGCGCACCCCTAGGGCCGGCCGCACCTCCCCCTCTCCCTCCTTTATATACGGAGGCAAGGGGGCACCCCATCACACAGAAGTTGATCTTCATGATCATTCATTAGCCGTGTGCGGTGCCCCCTTCCACCATATTCCACCTCGGTCATATCGTAGCAGTGCTTAGGCGAAGCCCTGCGTTGGTAGAACATCATCACCGTCATCATGCCGTCGTGCTGACGAAACTCTCCCTCAACACTCGGCTGGATCAGAGCTCGAGGGACGTCACTGAGTTGAACGTATGCAGAACTCAGAGGTGCCGTACGTTTGGTACTTAGATCGGTCGGATCGGGAAGATGTACGACTACTTCCTCTACGTTGTGTCAACGCTTCCATTGTCGGTCTACGATGGTACGTAGACAACACTCTCCCCTCTCGTTGCTACACATCACCATGATCTTGTGTGTGCGTAGGGAAATTTTGAAATTACTACGTTCCCCATCATTGTATCCGCTGTACTATGAATTTTGCAGGGTCCGTTGAGCCATCCCTCCAGTACGGTTCCATGCCCTGTAGAGGGTTTTTGCTTTTTGGTAGTTGACCCGGGTGTATTGTGATAATGCATCCTTTTATTTTGGACTGGGTTTGTATTCAGGGCCGGATTATCCCAAAAGTTTGTTTCGGTTTTCCAGGCACTTTCCATCGCACAGTACTTCCATACTATGGACGTCAAGTCAGCGAAGCGTGTTATCTCACGGCGATTTATGGCGTTAAGGATTCCCTTGTCCGTGCAATTGTTGCAGAAAAATAGGATTGCGTCTTCCTCGCGACAGTCCTTAACCTTGTTCATCGCAAGGAGGAATCTGGCCCAATAGTGATGTATTTCCTGGGGCTCTTGCCTGATGTGGGAAAGATCGCTTATGTTTGGGTGGGTGGGTGGAATTGAATCCGAACCCTTACCCGATCTGGGATCCAGGGCCCGAGGAGTTTCCAATTTTGGAAGTTTTAGTTCCGGGGTGTTACCCGATAATCCTGGCCCACTACCTGACTCAAAGTTCACGGATTGGATGTTGTCCTCCCGCGAACGGGCGTCCGGCTCGGAGATCTCGGGAATCCAGACATAGTTGGTCCTCAAGATAGAGGAAAGGTCGCCGCATTGTTCCTCCACCACTGCAATATGATGGGTGACCGGTGGAGCGTTAATCTCCCTTTGATCGGGTTTAAGCCCAATCCGATCATAGTCCGTAGCGACTCCCAAGGCAGCAAAGCGATCCAAGAGCTCGTTTAAGGAGGCGAGCTCCATTGGATCCATCTGTTCGGCGAGTGCCGATTTAACATGGAGGCTGTTTTCGATGACCCGAGAAGTCATCGTCGGCACGGCGGCCGACCAGGCGGTCATGACAAAACCGCCTAGCTGGAGAGTTTGGCCGACAGCCAAAGCTCCCCCAACAGTAGTACCGTCTTTAAAGACGAGACGAGACATCCTTCCTTCTGGCGACGGCATAGAGGAACTCTCAATGAAAGCACCAATGTCGGTGTCAAAACCGGCAGATCTCGGGTAGGGGGTCCCGAACTGTGCGTCTAAGGCAGATGGTAACAGGAGGCAGGGGACATGATGTTTTACCCAGGTTTGGGCCATCTTGATGGAGGTAAAACCCTATGTCCTGCTTGATTGATATTGATGATGTGGGTAGTACAAGAGTAGATCTACCACAAGATCGGAGAGGCTAAACCCTAAAAGCTAGCCTATGGTATGATTGTATGTTGTCCTATGGATTAAAACCCTCCGGTTTATATCGACACCGGAGGGGGCTAGGGTTACACAAGGTCGGTTACAAAGGAGGAGATATACATATCCGTATTGCCTGGCTTGCCTTCCACGCCAAGTAGAGTCCCATCCGGACACGAGACGAAGTCTTCAATCTTGTATCTTCATAGTCCAATAGTCCGGCCAAAGGATATAGTCCGGCTGTTTGGATACCCCCTAATCCAGGACTCCCTCACCTCCGATCGGCGCTTTCGAACCGGGGTGTCAGGTAAACCGGCGGACGTGACCTTTTGGCCGCTATGCTGGGTGGTGCGGCGAGCCTCGTGCTGCTGCGTCTTCAAAATAAATGTTGGGTCCAAATGAGCAAGAGGATGAGAAAAGCTTACTTTCTAGACTGTTTGGAGGATTTTTTGTGTTGGCATAGAGTCTGAACTGGAGGAAACGGTAATTACCTCTACATTGTCAGCTTGGCTGCCCTCCCCATCCTCCTGATAAGTATCATTGTCAATGAGATGCATGAAAAGGGAACCAAGTGAATCAAGTTCTACTCAACTTTCGGTTCAGCCGGGTTGTCATCCAGTTCCATGCTGATGCGTTCAGCTGCCTTCCGCTTTGAGGTTTTCTTGACGGCTTTCGTTTTAGGACGGGAAGGCTTTGTCGCTTTCTCCTACGGCTTCCTTTTCCAGAACAGATCATCACCCTGTTTCAAAGAGGGGCAAATGATATTCAGAGCTTGTACAGTACAAGGATATCAAGTGTAAAGTGGGAGACAATACTTACAGCAGGCGGTTTGTTCTTCGTATAGAAGGGGGCTAATCCGGTTTGGCGACAAACAGCTTCGGATTCATTCAATATCTTTTTGACAGACTCTGTTACTTCTTTGCCTGTTAGCTGAATGTTGATATGGCGTTGGGAGTCTTCTACGTCGCCAGTATACTCGCACATTAAACCGGTGCGGCGACTTAATGGCAGGATGCTCCAGGATATCCAGCAACGGACAAAATCCACACCTGATAAACCGTTGGCCATAAAGGCTTAGAGCTTGGCGAGTTGAGGGGCATATGAGGCCCGTTCCTGGGCACTTAAACGTTGTGGCAATGGATGAGTATTGGCGAGCCGCTGAGCACGGTAACCCGGTAGAGGGTTCTCATCTTTAGGGGAGGTGTCTTTAACATAGAACCAAGTCTGGTTCCTGTCTTTGGGGTGACTGTGCAGCTTAGCATGAGGAAATTCAACTTCTTTCCTTTTCTGGATGGAGACACCGCTAAGTTTAGTGTTGGGACCGTCTAGGAATTCAGTACGCCGGTTCATATGAAATAAGTCTCGGAACAACTCAACCGTTGGCTCTTCTTGTAAGCACACTTCACAGAAGACTTGGAAGTTATATATATTAGATACCGAGTTGGGTCCAATATCTTGAGGGTGGAGCTGAAAACTGGCAAGCACATCCTGAAAAAACTTTGACCCGGGCGGTTTGAAGCCACGGCCTATGTGATCAACAAATACCACTGATTCACCCTGCTTGGGAGTAGGAGGGTGATACGTCTCCAATGTATCTATAATTTTTTATTACTCCATGCTATATTATCTACTGTTTTGGACATTATTGGGCTTTATTATCCACTTTTATATTATTTTTGGGACGAACCTATTAACCGGAGGCCCAACCCAGAATTGTTGTTTTTTGCCTATTTTAGGGTTTCGAAGAAAAGGAATATCAGACGGAGTCCAAATGGAATGAAACCTACGGGAACATGATTTTCTCACCAAACATGATCCAGGAGACTTGGACCCTACGTCAAGAAACAAAGGAGGAGGCCACGAGGTAGGGGGCGCGCCTACCCCCCCCCCCCCAGGCCCCAGGCGCGCCCCCCACACTCGTGCGCCCCTTGTTGCTCCACCGATGTACTTCTTCCTCCTATATATACCTACGTACCCCCAAACGATCAGACACGGAGCCAAAAACCTAATTCCACCGCCGCAACTTTCTGTATCCAGGAGATCCCATCTTGGGGCCTGTTCCGGAGCTCCGCCGGAGGGGGCATCCATCACGGAGGGCTTCTACATCAACACCATAGCCTCTCCAATGAAGTGTGAGTAGTTTACCTCAGACCTTCGGGTCCATAATTATTAGCTAGATGGCTTCTTCTCTCTTTTTGGATCTCAATACAATGTTCTCCCCCTCTCTTGTGGAGATCTATTCGATGTAATCTTCTTTTTGCGGTGTGTTTGTTGAGACCGATGAATTGTGGGTTTATGATCAAGTTTATCTATGAAAAATATTTGAATCTCCTCTGAATTCTTTTATGTATGATTGGTTATCTTTGAAAGTCTCTTCGAATTATCAGTTTAGTTTGGCCTACTAGATTGATCTTTCTTGCAATGGGAAAAGTGCTTAGCTTTGGGTTCAATCTTGCGGTGTCCTTTCCCAGTGATAGTAGGGGCAGAAAGGCACGTATTCTATTGTTGCCATCGAGGATAACAAGATGGGTTTTTTTTATCATATTGCATGAATTTATCCCTCTACATCATGTCATCTTGCTTAAGGCATTACTCTGTTTTCATGAACTTAATACTCTAGATGCATGCTGGATAGCGGTCGATGAGTGGAGTAATAGTAGTAGATGCAGGCAGGAGTCGGTCTACTTGTCTCGGACGTGATGCCTATATACATGATCATACCTAGATATTCTCATAACTATGCTCAATTATGTCAATTGCTCAACAGTAATTCATTCACCCACCGTAAAATACTTATGCTCTTGAGAGAAGCCACTAGTGAAACCTATGGCCCCCGGATATATCTTCATCATATTAATCTTCCAATACTTTGTTATTTACTTTGCTTTTATTTTACTTTGCATCTTTATCATAAAAATACCAAAAATATTATCTTATCAAATCTATCAGATCTCACTCTCGTAAGTGACCGTGAAGGGATTGACAACCCCTTATCGCGTTGGTTGTGAGGAGTTATTTGTTTGTCCAGGTACTAGGGACTCGTGCAAAGCCTCCTACTGGACTGATACCTTGATTCTCAAAAACTGATGGAAATACTTACGCTACTTTGCTAAATCATCCTTTCCTCTTCAAGGAAATCCAACGCAGTGCTCAAGAGGTAGCAAGAAGAATTTCTGGCGCCGTTGCCGGGGAGGTTCGCGCAAGTCAAGATTTGACTCCAGACAACGAGCCATTTATGGCGCCGCAAAAGTCAACATACCAAGTACCTATCACAACCCTTATCTCCCGCATTTGCCTCTCGTTTTCCTCTCCCGCACTTCTCCCTTGCCGTTTTATTCACCCTCTCTCTCTCTATCCTCCCTCTCTTTCTCCATTTGACTCTTTTTGCCCGCTTGCTTTTTGTTTTCTTGTGTGTTAGTTAGCTTGCTTGTCACGATGTCTCAAGATAACACTAAATTGTGTGACTTTACCAATACCAACAACAATGATTTTATTAGCACTCCGATTGCTCCTCTTACCGATGTTGAATCTTGTGAAAGTAATGCTGCTTTGCTGAATCTTGTTATGAAAGATCCGTTTTCCCGCCTTCCTAGTGAAGATGCCGCTACCCATCTAAATAGCTTCATTGATTTGTGTGATATGCAAAAGAAGAAAGATGTGGACAACGATATTGTTAAATTGAAGCTATTTCCTTTTTCGCTTAGAGATCGTACTAAAGCTTGGTTTTCGTCTTTGCCTAAAAATAGTATTGATTCTTGGAACAAGTGCAAAGATGCTTTTATCTCTAAGTATTTTCCTCCCGCTAAGATCATCTACCTTAGAAATGATATTATGAATTTTAAGCAACTTGATCATGAACATGTTGCACAAGCTTGGGAGAGGATGAAATTAATGATATGTAATTGCCCAACACATGGTTTGAATTTGTGGATGATTATACAAAAAATTTATGCCGGATTGAATTTTTCTTCTAGAAATCTTTTGGATTCGGCCGCAGAAGGCACTTTTATGGAAATCACTTTAGGAGAAGCTACTAAACTCCTAGATAATATTATGGTTAATTATTCTCAATGGCATACTGAAAGATCTACTAATAAAAAGGTGCGTGCGATAGAAGAAATTAATGTTTTGAGTGGAAAGATGGATGAAATTATGAAATTATTTGCTAATAAAAGTGTTTCTTATGATCCTAATGATATGCATTTGTCTACTTTGATTGAGAATAATAATGAGTCTTTGGATGTGAATTTTGTTGGAAGGTATAATTTTGGTAACAACGCATATAGAGGAAACTTTAATCCTAAGCCTTATCCTAGTAATTCCTCTAATAATTATGGTAATTCCTACAACAATTCTTATGGAAATTATAATAAGATGCCCTCTGATTTTGAATCTAATATTAAAGAATTTATTACTTCGCAAAATAATTTCAATGCTTTAATTGAAGAAAAATTGCTTAAGATTGATGTGTTAGCTAGGAACGTTGATAGAATTTCTCTTGATGTTGACTCTTTGAAACTTAGATCTATTTCTCCTAAGCATGATATCAATGAGTCTCTCAAATCCATGAGAATTTCCATTGATGAGTGCAAAGAAAGAACCGCTAGGATGCATGCTAAGAAAGATGCCTTTATAAGAGCGTGTTCTTCTAGTGCCTATGAACATAAAGATGAAGATCTAAAAGTTATTGATGTGTCCCCTATTAAATCTTTGTTTTGCAATATGAATCTTAATAATGATGGGACTGAATATGATCCACCTTTACCTAGAAGGCGTTCCAAAAATTCGGAGTTTTTAGATCTTGATGCTAAATTTGATGAAAGTGGGATTGAAGAAATTAAAACCCTAGATGTTTCTAAACCCGCTATTTTGGATTTCAAGGAATTTAATTATGAAAATTGCTCTTTGATTGATTGTATTTCCTTGTTGCAATCCGTGCTAAATTCTCCTCAAGCTTATAGTCAAAATAAAGCAATTACTAAACATATCATTGATGCCTTGATGCAATCTTATGAAGAAAAACTTGAGTTGGAAGTTTCTATCCCTAGAAAACCTTATGATGAGTGGGAACCAATATATTAAAATTAAGATTAAAGATCATGAGTTCTATGCTTTATGTGATTTGGGTGCTAGTGTTTCCACGATTCCTAAGACTTCTGTGATTTGTTAGGTTTCCGTGATTTTGATGATTGCTCTCTAAACTTGCACCTTGCGGATTCCACTATTAAGAAACCTATGGGAAGAATTAATGATGTTCTTATTGTTCGAAATAGGAATTATGTCCCCGTAGATTTTATTGTTCTTGACATAGATTGCAATCCTTCATGTCCTATTATTCTTGGTAGACCTTTCCTTAGAATGATTGGTGCAATTATTGATATGATGGAAGGAAATATTAGATTCCAATTTCCGTTAAGGAAAGGCATGGAACACTTTCCTATAAAGAAAATTAAATTACCTTATGAATCTATTATGAGAGCCACTTATGGATTGCCTATCAAAGATGGCAATACCTAGATCTATCCTTGCTTTTTATGCCTAGCTAGGGGCGTTAAACGATAGCGCTTGTTGGGAGGCAACCCAATTTTATTTTTATTCCTTGCTTTTTGCTCCTGTTTAGTACTAAATAATTTATCTAGCCTCTGTTTTGGTTGTGTTTTTTGTGTTTAATTAGTGTTTGTGCCAAGTAGAACCGTTGGGAAGACTTGGGGAAAGTCTTGATATCTTGCTGTAAAAAAACAGAAACTTTAGCGCTCACGAGAACTGCTTCCATTTTTATTTGGAAAGTGATATTTAGTTAATTATTTTTGAAGGTGATTAATAGATAAATTACTCACGTCCCTAAATTTATTTTAGAATTTTTGAGGTTCCATATCTTGCGCTAGCTACAGATTACTACAGACTGTGCTGTTTTTGACAGATTCTGTTTTTCGTGTGTTGTTTGCTTATTTTGATGAATCTATGGTTAGTAAAATAGTTTATAAACCATAGATAAGCTGGAATACAGTAGGTTTAACACCAATATAAATACATAATGAGTTCATTACATTACCTTGAAGTGGTCTTTTGTTTTCTTTCGCTAACGAAGCTCGCGAGATTTTCTACTTTGAGTTTTGTGTTGTCAAGTTTTCAAGTTTTGGGTAAGGATTTGATGGATTATGGAACAAGGAGTGGAAAGAGCCTAAGATTGGGGATGCCCATGGCACCCCCAATATAATCTAAGGAGACCTAAAAGCCAAAGCTTGGGGATGCCCCGGAAGGTATCCCCTCTTTCGTCTACTTCTATCGGTAACTTTACTTGGAGCTATATTTTTATTCACCACATGATATATGTTTTGCTTGGAGCGTCTTGTATTATTTGAGTCTTTATTCGTTAGTTTACCACAATCATCCTTGCTGTACACACCTTTTGAGAGGGACACACATGATTTGGAATTTTTTAGAATACTCTATGTGCTTCGCTTATATCATTTGAATTATATAGTTTTGCTCTAGTACTTCACTTATATCTTTTAGAGCACGGTGGTGGATTTGTTTTATAGAAACTATTGATCTATCATGCTTCACTTAGATTATTTTGAGAGTCTTAAATAGCATGGTAATTTGCTTATATAATCCTAATATGCTAGGTATTCAAGAATAATAAAATTCTCTTATGAGTGTGTTGAATACTATGAGAAGTTTGATACTTGATAATTGTTTTGAGATATGTAGATGGTGATATTAGAGTCATGCTAGTTGAGTAGTTGTGAATTTGAGAAATACTTGTGTTAAATTTTGTGATTCCCGTAGCATGCATGTATGGTGAACCATTATGTGATGAAGTCGGAGCATGATTTATTTATTGATTGTCTTCCTTATGAGTGGCGGTCGGGGACGAGCGATGGTCTTTTCCTACCATTCTATCCCCCTAGGAGCATGCGCGTAATACTTTGCTTTGATAACTTGTAGATTTTTACAATAAGTATATGAGTTCTTTATGACTAATGTTGAGTCCATGGATCATACGCACTCTCACCCTTCCACCATTGCTAGCCTCTCTAATACCGCACACCTTTCACCAGTATCAAACACCCACCATATACCTTCCTCAAAACAGCCACCATACCTACCTATCATGGCATTTTGTAACATCCCAAATTTTCAATTTGGAATGTTATTCATAGGTCATTCTTGCATATCATATTTTATTGCATTTTCGTTCTGCAATCCTCAAAATCCTAAGCAACTCAAGGACCCTCGGGGAGAGTTGGGGATTTCCCGGTTTTCATATTTGATTTTTTTATCAAATAATGAAACGAGGATTTTTGATTTTAATAATTTTTCTCTCCGAAAAATATTTCATATTAAAATATATGAGAGGAGATAATATGACTTCTCCAAAATAATTGAAATATTGGAGGAAAAGTATTAAAATCATTTATTTTGTTTTTTATTCGATTTTGTTTGGATTTTATCTGCATTAGAAAAATTGCACGTTTTCAAAATTGCATTACAGGCCAAGAAAATGTTCATCTCGTTCTAAATATTTTATTTAGACGGTGAAATTTTGTTTTGGTATTTTTAGGTTTTTATTTTTTCTAGGGTTTTATTTCTGTCGGCGTAATTATTTTTTTAAAAAAAATTCTCACGCCCGACTGGGCCTAAGGCCCAGCCGAGCCAGGCCCGCGAGCCACCACCGCCCCGCGCGTGTGCGCCGCCCTGCCGCCGCTCGGACCGGAGTCCGAGTAGGACTCTGCCGTGCCGCCGCCCCGCCTTGGCCCCTCCTCCAAGTCGCCCCCCTCTTTATATACTGCGCCACCCCGCCCCCCCCCCCCAGCACCACACCACCGCCGCCCCGCAGCCGCCGCCGCCCGCGCCTGCAGCCGCCGCCGTCGCGCCTGTCGCCGCCACCGCCCGCACCTGCCGCCGAGCCCCGCCGCCCAACCCCCTCCTCGCCGGAGCCCCTCGCCGGAGGTACCGTGCCGGATCCTGAGCCGCCGGTTTTTTTTAATATTTCGGTTTTTTTAGAAACCCTAGATCCATTTTTTTGGTTCGCCGGTTTTCTTGGTTCTTCTATTTAGCGGATGTTCGTCCATACGTTCGTCTTAGCAAACGGTTTTTGCCCGTTCGTTACAGCTAACGAATGCTCGTTCGTTAGTCTATTCGTCAGTTTTCTTTTTATCGGATTTATCCGCGATTTTCTCGATCGCGATTTCTGATACGATCTTAGTTTATGTTTATCTTTCCACTCGTTAGTCAAAATCAGGCGATTCAAGCGCCTAGATCTTTTTATCGAAACCCTATTTCTGTTTAATCAACTTGAACCAGGTTTTGTTACTGTAAAATTTGACCTAGGTCCAGATTAGTAAACGAATCTTGTTTCTTTTGCCGTTTGAGTTTTGTTGCTCCGTTTGTTTTGATTCCTTTTGCTAACTGGAGTTCTTAAGTTGAACTTTCTGGTCAACCTCTTTTATTTGAGTTTTGCTTGCGCATATTTGCTTGTTGCTTATGTATGTTATTGTTTGTTTGTGATAGAACACCCGGAGTGCGAAGCGTGCTACTGTGAGTCCCTAGGTTTTGCGTATCCTCAGCAAGGCAAGTAACACATTGATCATACTATCTTCATACCCAGTTTTTATGCATTAGTTCCAATCCTCAAACAATACATGATTAGGATGTTTAACTTGTGGGTTGGGAAGTAGTTATTGAGGTAGAACCTATTGCCCTGTTACTATCAAACCCTTGGGAGTTACTTCTACGCGTTGCTTATATTGCTATGCTACGCTCGTAGACGTGGTTTGGGTTTGAGTGAAATCCATGACAGATATGAGCTTGTTAATTAATGGTTCAACTTAAGGTGGCAACTTAAATTAACATCTGGGTGGATTGAGGCACCTGGGGAACCCAGTGTTGTCTGTTTTTTTGGAAATCCCGGGGTACCCGTGTGATCTTCCTATGGACCGCCACCCAGGCTCAAAGGGAACTGAGATGATTCATGCTAGAAACTTCCGTGTGCAGCCACAAGCTATTATGGGCTCTAGCATAGTTGAGTAAGTTACGTGAAGCTCTCGAAGAGGTAGATCAGCAGGTAGTGGGTTTTGTAGGATTGGTATGGTCTACCCGGAGTAGAGGGTTAATGTTTCTGAAAGACTGTGTCTCGGTCATCCGTTTCTCAAACACCATGTAGTGCGAGAAATCCAACGGAGGTGATCGAGTCTTGTGGGGAAAAGTGTGGAAACCTCTGCAGAGTGTACAATCTAATCATGGTTAGCCGTGTCCCCGATTATGGACAATCTTGAGTGTCTAGTACTTGGGTTATCACATGTATCTCATCACTCTTAATTAATATTGTTGGGTTGTTAAATACTTTAATTGGGATTGAGTTGGGGTTACCTTCTCAATGTTGTTCAACTACCATGATAGTTAAAATAAAATCTATTCCTTTGTTGTAGGGAAAAATTGGCTTTACGCAAAACTGTAACCATAGAGCTTTCCACCAGCCAAATATGCATGTAGTGATAGCATTATTCTATTCTTGCTCTACTGTGTTACTTTGCCAGCATATTCCATGTGCTGACCCGCTTTTGGGCTGCAACGTATTATGTTGCAGACTTTTCAGACGAGGAGTAAGGTTCTTTAGGTCGTTGCCGTGCATCTCAGCTATGCCGTTGGAGTTGATGGACTCACTTTATCTTCCAAGCCTTCCGTTATTATCGCATTAGATGGCCTTAAGCCATATTATTGTAATAAGTTCTCTCTTGAGACATTCGATGTAATAAGTGTGTGATTGCTACTCTGTTATAAACCCTTCGAGTACTGTGTGTGTCAGCATTACCGATCCAGGGATGACACTGAAGCACAGAGACTTGACCATCTGAGGTCGGGTCGCTACACATTTCCATTGCCATTCTGAGATATATTGCCATGCAACTTTCCACCGTTCGGTTATTATGACATGCTTCATCATTGTCATATTGCTTTGCATGATCATGTAGTTGACATCGTATTTGTGGCAAAGCCACCATTCATAATTTTTTCATACATGTCACTCATGCATGAGTCATTGCATATACCGGTACACCGCCGGAGGCATTCATATAGAGTCATATATTGTTCTAAGTATCGAGTTGTAATTCTTGAGTTATAAGAAAATAAAAGTGTGATGATCATCATTATTAGATCATTGTCCCAGTGAGGAAAGGATGATGGAGACTATGATTCCCCCACAAGTCGGGATGAGACTCCGGGCGAAAAAAAGAGGCCATAAAAAAAGAGAAAAGGCCCAAATAAAAAATAAAAAATGAGAGAAAAGGAGAGAAGGGACAATGCTACTATCCTTTTACCACACTTGTGCTTCAAAGTAGCACCATGATCTTCATGATAGAGAGTCTCCTATGTTGTCACTTTCATATACTAGTGGGAATTTTTCATTATAGAACTTGGCTTGTATATTCCAATGATGGTCTTCCTCAAATTGCCCTAGGTCTTCGTGAGCAAGCGAGTTGTATGCACACCCACTTAGTTTCTTTTTGAGCTTTCACATACTTATAGCTCTAGTGCATCCGTTGCATGGCAATCCCTACTCACTCACATTGATATCTATTGACGGGCATCTCCATAGCCCATTGATACGCCTAGTTGATGTGCGACTATCTTTTCCTTTTTGTCTTCTCCAGAACCACCACTCTATTCCACCTATAGTGCTATGTCCATGGCTCACGCTCATGTATTGCGTGAAGATTGAAAAAGTTTTGAGAATGTCAAAAGTATGAAACAATTGCTTGGCTTGTCATCAGGGTTGTGCATGATTTAAATACTTTGTGTGGTGAAGATAGAGCATAGCCAGACTATATGATTTTGTAGGGATAACTTTCTTTAGCCATATTATTTTGAGAAGACATAATTGCTTAGTTAGTATGCTTGAAGTATTATTATTTTTTATGTCAATATTAAACTTTTGTCTAGAATCTTTCGGATCTGAATATTCATACCACAATTAAGAAGAATTACATTTGAAATTATGCCAAGTAGCATTCCACATCAAAAATTATGTTTTTTATCATTTACCTACTCGAGGACGAGCAGGAATTTAACTTGGGGATGCTTGATACGTCTCCAATGTATCTATAATTTTTCATTGCCCCATGATATATTATCTACTGTTTTGGACATTATTGGGCTTTATTATCCACTTTTATATTATTTTTGGGACTAACCTATTAACCGGAGGCCCAACCCAGAATTGTTGTTTTTGCCTACTTTAGGGTTTCAAAGAAAAGGAATATCAAACGGAGTCCAAATGGAATGAAACCTTCGGGAACATGATTTTCTCACCGAACATGATCCAGGAGACTTGTACCCTACGTCAAGAAACAAAGGAGGAGGCCACGAGGTAGGGGGGCGCGCCTACCCCCCCCCCCCCCCCCCCAGGCACGCACTCCACCCTCATGGGCCCCCTGTTGCTCCACCGACGTACTTCTTCCTCCCATATATACCTACATACCCCCAAACGATCAGACACGGAGCCAAAAACCTAATTCCACCGCCGCAACTTTCTGTATCCACGAGATCCAATCCTGGGTCCTGTTCCGGAGCTCCGTCGGAGGGGGCATCCATCACGGAGGGCTTCTAAATCAACACCATAGCCTCTCCGATGAAGTCTGAGTAGTTTACCTCAGACCTTCAGGTCCATAGTTATTAGCTAGATGGCTTTTTCTCTCTTTTTGGATCTCAATACAATGTTCTCCCCCTCTCTTGTGTAGATCTATTCGATGTAATCTTCTTTTTGCGGTGTGTTTGTTGAGATCGATGAATTGTGGGTTTATGATCAAGTTTATCTATGAACAATATTTGAATCTCCTCTGAATTCCTTTATGTATGATTGGTTATCTTTGCAAGTCTCTTCGAATTATCAGTTTGGTTTGGCCTACTAGATTGATCTTTCTTGCAATGGGAGAAGTGCTTAGCTTTGGGTTCAATCTTGCGGTGTCCTTTCCCAGTGACAGTAGGGGCAGCAAGGCACGTATTGTATTATTGCCATCGAGGATAACAAGATGGGGTTTTTATCATATTGCATGAATTTATCCATCTACCTCATGTCATCTTGCTTAAGGCGTTACTCTGTTTTCATGAACTTAATACTCTAGATGCATGCTGGATAGCGGTCGATGAGTGGAGTAATAGTAGTAGATGCAGGCAGGAGTCGGTCTACTTGTCTCGGATGTGATGCCTATATACATGATCATACCTAGATATTCTCGTAACTATGCTCAATTATGTCAATTGCTCAATAGTAATTCGTTCACCCACCGTAAAATACTTATGTTCTTGAGAGAATCCATTAGTGAAACCTATGGCCCCGGGGTCTATCTTCATCATATTAATCTTCCAATACTTAGTTATTTACTTTGCTTTTATTTTACTTTGCATCTTTATCATAAAAATACCAAAAATATTATATTATCATATCTATCAGATCTCACTCTCGTAAGTGACCGTGAAGGGATTGACAACCCCTTATCGCGTTGGTTGCGAGGAGTTATTTATTTGTGCAGGTACTAGTGACTCGTGCAAAGCCTCCTACTAGATTGATACCTTGGTTCTCAAAAACTGAGGGAAATACTTACGCTACTTTGTTGCATCATCCTTTCCTCTTCAAGGAAATCCAACGCCGTGCTCAAGAGGTAGCAGAGGGTTCTCTGATCCAGGAACTCGCCATCGGATCTCACTCTTTTTTGGTAAAGTACCAATTTTGACCATTCCACTAAGCTGTTCCTTGGTAACCCAGGAGGGAGCCCAGTTGGAGGCATAAAACTGCTTGGCCATTTGCAAGTGAAAAGCAGAAAAGAAGTACCGGTTTAACAATTTATTCATGGTGGTGTATAAGGTGCAATGGATAAAGAAATCCAAGTATATAAATTTCGTAAACCGGAGGCTGATACAATAATGAATGATAAAGCGGTAAACAGAACAAGGGTATATGCATACTGTTAAGTCGGAGTATGACAACAGAGATAAAAGGGACTACCGGTTTACAAGGGGACTAATGGTATGTAATAGATTGCTTTCTACAAAGGTAAACTGCCTATGTGATAAAGAGGATACAGATCTAAGGTAAGAATGACTAAGTAAGGTAAAATAGGTTTCACAAGGGTTCATGGAAATTTTGGATCTACCATAAGACAGGAAAACAAAAAAGATTTAGACCTAAAAAGGTTGGTCCCGAAGCGGTTCACAAAGGTCCAGATCAGTCTTATGCGCATAAGGGTTTGTTGTGGTAAACAGAAGATAAGCCATTACACGGAATACATCAAGCTTGAGACTTTCATCCATGGGTTAAGGAGGAACAGGAAAGAACAGTGCCGAAGCCTTGATGAACTTCGATGAACAAGGAAACCCTAGGCAGATCTACAAAGGAGGAAAGAAAAGAACTTACAGGAGCTGTTGAAGCTGCGGAGGTACACCGCGGCTCTTGGGTACAACCAGGTTGATGCAGCGGCCAACGGAGGGGTGGAGGCGAATCTCGGCGACGGCGGCGGCGCTCGGTTGCAGAGGCGTCGCAAGGAGGAAGAAGAAGCGAAGGAGGCGAAGAGGGAAAAGAGAATGGCCCTTGGTCCTATTTATAAGGCAAACCGATAAGCGTCAAGTGCGTGAATCGAGGAGATTAAAATGGATAGTTAATAAGGATGTTGCCTCGAGGTTAGATATTCATTAAATGAAGGGTGTCTTTAGCTTCAAACGAATAAGATGACATCATGGCGGTTTACTATGGACCTAAAGGATGACATCACGACGGTTCACCAGATCTATACGAAAGTGCCAGCGCAAGAATTTTCCTAAGTATTGAAGATTGACATGAACAAATTCAAATCAATCTGGGGCCTAATGTTGGGGATATGACTACTGGAGGTAAACCGGCTAGGAGTGGCCGGGTTAACTCCATTAATATAGAAGCCCATGAAGAACGTGAGGATGGTGGTGCTTTACGAAGGCCCAAAGGCGGGTTAAGGCCTGTAGATGTAAACCGAATCTTTCATGTAACTTGTACTGTAAGTTAGAAGGAATAGAGACCGAGCCAGACACGTTTATGACCCGGCCTCGGGGCTCTGTAAACCGGCAGGCGTCAACCTATGTATATAAAGGGACGAACCGGCCGCGGTTTAGGGACAACAGACAACAACTCGAGAGCCAGGCAAAGCGGATTCGCTCCCCGGTTACCGAAACCCTAGCAATACCAGTCACAACTAGATGTAGGCTTTTACCTTCATCGAAGGGGCCGAACTAGTATAAAATCCATCGTGTCCCTTGTCCGGTTTAACCCCTTTAAGCTAACCCGTAGCGATGGCTCCATGACTAAGTCCTTTCACAAGGACATCTACCGTGACAAACCCACGACACATGGGCACGACCAGGCCGACGTTGTTGGAGCTCATGCCTCTGGTGCATGGTGTTGAGAGGAAGATGTCCACTGCTTTGTCTCTGATGTCGTTGGGGGCCAAGCTCACTCTAGTCAATTCGGATGTTACATCGATGCTAATCTATGCCATGTGCACGATTAAGCTACACCCCAGAGTGATTGAACACTTGGATAAAATACGTCGATATTGTCTGTGGGCTAAGAACTCTGAGGATGGGGTTAAGAACAATTCGTTGGCTGCCTAGGAGTTGGTTTGTAGACTAAAGAGCAAAGGTGGGCTTGGTGTCATTGACATCAAGACCCAGAATATGGCCCTCCTCCTAAAGCATCTCTTTAAATTCTATAACCATGCGTCCCCTGGGTGACCCTGATCTGGGATGCGTACTACACCGACAAGATTCCGCATGCGGTGGACCCTGTTGGATCTTTCTGGTGGCGCGATGTGTTGCACTTCAGTGATGTTTTTCGTGTGATTACAAGTGTCACCCTGGGCGACGGATCCTCTTCGCTATTCTGGAAAGATGACTGGTTTGGTAATGATCGCCATGCAGCCCTAATGGAACTCTTCCCCAGGGCCTTCTCATACTGCTCAAACGAGGATGCATCCATTGTTGATGTTCTCACGGCAACAGATCCTGGCAGGCTCTTTCACCTGCCGCTGTCGGCTTAGGCTAGGGAGGAGGTACGAGATATCCAACGTGGATCCATGCACATACTCCTGGAAAGTGACTGCAGGGACACCTGGGAGTGCTCTCTCGGTGGGCCCTACTCCTCAAAGAAATTTTATGATCATTGCTTCAGAGAGATAGTTGCTAATGAAGCTTTTGCTTGGCTCTGGAAGGCCAAAAGTCCAATCAAATTCAAGATGTTCGGGTGGCTATTGCTAGTTGATCACTTGAATACAAGGAATATGCTAATACGACGACACTACGTCGTTGTTGGCAATGTCTGTACCTGCATGTTGTGCCAAAACCCCCCGGAGGAAACAATTGAACATCTCTTCCTTACATGCCCGTTCAGCCAGCGCTGCTGGGCTAAGGTTGGTATGCTTTGGCCAACTCTGGGGGACATAGTTTCCTTGTTACATGGAGGCAAATATGGTTGGCGCCAACCTTTGTTTATGGACATTTTCCTGATGGTAGCTTGGAGCTTGTGGAAGGAGAGAAACAATGTTTATTTCAGAGGGATCCCTCACTCTTTGGACTCATGCCTGGCAAGGTTCAAATCCCTTTTGGGCCTCCTGGTGCATAACTGTAGAGAAGACCTCCACCCTTCTTGACGGCCTACTTACAAAACTTGTAACAACCTGTAAAATTTTGTTTTGCTCTCTCTGTTTCTCTAGAGATTGGCTGGGGGGCCACTAAAAACCCACATGTAACACCATATGTAACTGTCCCACTGTGAGTAATACAAAAAGTCAATGGGAGCCTCTCCCACTGTCGTTAAGCGTCAAAAAAACTATCTCCAAAGTGGACTAGAAGAGTACGAAACACGACAGCCCAGTGTAGTTACATCATACTAGTACATGGCTAACCCATGCTATCACCATATTTCTTGGCTTCCGTGCGACACCTATCTCTAGTAATCCAGCAGCCCGTATCGCTTCTCCCTCCTCGTCTCTCTCAAATTGCGGCGGGCTGGCATTTTTGCCGTCTATTGAGGTCGGTTAACTCATCACATGTTAGCGACATGCCAAGAGCATTCTAAAAAAATTTTCCTTTCACGTTCCCTTTTCAAAAAGAAAAAAATCCTTTCACGTACAAATTTGACTGTATGCTTTGAGCAACTTGCATGTCCTATATTGCTCCTGTTTGGATACTCTAACTTAGCTAGAGGTTAGACTAACTCATGACTAACCCTGAACTAACTGTAGCCAAAGAGGTGTTTGGGTGACAAGGTTAGATTGACAATAAATGCACTTGATGGAGAGAGAGAAGTGATTTTTCAGTGGTCCCAATGAGAACTATCTCCAATTAGCACCTCTTGGGTGGGATAGTTTTTTTTGGGTGGGTTTGGTGCAACTTGCTCCAATTTAAACCCACATGCTTGGATACTTTAGGGCTATTTGAGCCCCAACTATCTCAAACTAACTCTAACCCAAGGATCCAAACAGGGCCTATGGCCAGCCTCGACGCGGAGTAGTCGGTGCACTGGGAAGCGGCGCTCTCTCGGCTGTCGTGCCGCTTCAAAGCCGGCGCCAGTGAGAGGTCGCCTTCGCTCTAGCCGGGCATTAATGCGGCACTAACGCTCCAGGGCGACGCTGACCATTTCACGTGGGAAGCGCGCGCTGGCAAGGGAGTATAGGTTTTGAACCGTTTCATGTGTAGTACTGATAGTTTGCAAAACTACTCAATTATTGCACTCAGTTTCCTAAGAAATTGTGGTAAAAAACGTTACTCCACAGCCCTCTTCCCTTCTCCTTCCTCTTCCACTGCCCGCGCACGTCCGTAGGAAGCGACCGATCAACCCTTATATAGGAGTGCTAGCACAAAAAGATGCATGCATGACCATTAAAATTTCTAGATTAAAGAGCCGCTCCGTCAGGGGTATGGCGTATGTTGTTACCTTCAGCCGGGCCATGGCTACCTGGCGTCGACAACCAGAGAAGTGGCGGCGGGAGGGGAATGAATGCAGCCACTGTTCGGGTTCGCCGTCCGGCTTAAATAAATGCGCAGCATCACGTGTACCCGCAGGTGCACAAATTGTAACATACATGTCTGCTTAAGTGGGCGTCACGTAACTGGCATGTGTGTGTGTGATTCTGAGAGACAGAGTGCGTGTGTGCGACTCTACTCTTCGGACATGTACTCAACCTTTTGCATCGGGATATAAGTATAATGGTATTTACTTTAGCTAGTGATTTACGTGGCCATGTTAACGTGGTTGTGTAAAAAAATGTCACTTCCTGCTCGTGATTTGCGTTATATAAATACAAGCAAGATGCTCGTGCATTGCACGAAACATCAATATGCATTTTTTTACAAAACACATGTTGTGATTTACCCATGCAGGAGTAATCCCATGTGTAAAAACTAATGATATTTCGAGAATTTTATCAGAAAACTGGTATCTTGAGAATGTCATCGAAAAAAAATGAAAGACGAGAGATAAGGTGAGGAGGAGTGGAGCGTGGTGGTGACTGGTGGTCGGAATGGGCGGAGGCATGGGGATGGATGGCGCCGGCAGGCGGCAGCGGCCACCATGCTAGATTGTTTCGGAGACTTTCTTTTTTAATTGCTTAGCGATGAGGTGTGAGAGATAAGGATGTGGAGAGAGGTGTGGCTATATTTTGTAAAATTATCATAGTTTGCTTTCTATCCGTCAGATATAGATCAGACGGTCTATATTACAAGATGGCAGGCACACCATCATCGCCAACTCGGTTTTTTATAAGGGTACAGATGATAAGTTTGCTAACTACTAAAGTAAAGTGGAATTTTTCCATGTTATACAAGTAAATTAAGGTGATTGTTTATCATACGGGTAAGGGTGGTAGGAACAAATGCTCCGCCTAGAGCATGTGTGTGTGAGATGGAGTCTGTGTGTGTGTGAGAGAGAGAGAGAGAGAGATGGAGTCTTAGTGTGTGTGTGTGTGTGTGCGTGTGTGTGATGGAGTCTTACTCTGTGTGTGTGTGTGTGTGTGTGTGTGTGTTTGTGTGTGTGTGTGGGTGTGTGTGTGCATGTGTGCATGCATGCGTGTGTGTGTGTGGGTGTGGGTGTGTTTGTGTGTGTGTGTGTGTGTGGGTGGGTGTGTGTGTCGTGGGGTCCTCGGTGGCGGATGTAATTTAAGTGTGCATGGCTTCATCATAGAGAGGTGATGTGTATGGCAGAGGCCACCAACGATGGGGTGCGAGAGAGAAAATGCTCGTAGAGAGGGAAGAGAAGGTGTGTGCGCGTGAGAGTAGTCGACATCGAGAGAACGTGTTTGTTCGAGAGACACCGAGGAAGACTACTATATATTGATGGTGCATGTAGGCGGGAATTAAACGAAGGGGTGGTCTTATTGGTTTCGGGGATATAGGGGAAGAGTGAGAGGGGGGTAGCTACAAGGAGATTGTTAAGTGTGAGTGTGTGTTTTACCCGTCTAGGCAGAAGTTATGTGCACACAAGAAGAGAACGATTCAGTGTGGCCTTAGGGTTTAGGGTAATTAACTACGTATGGAGACATAGAGACCTTCAACGTGCATGTGTGAGAGGTATACATGTATACGTGAGATGTGTGTGTGTGTGCGCGCGCGCATGATCGAGATAAAAGAAAGAAGACATAAGTCATAAGCTAAGATCAACGACATGGGAGAGACGGATCGGTATGACAATATGCATGCATGCGAGAATGCAGGGAAGAAGGCCCGACAATTGAGCATGTGTTTTTGTCTTTAAGAGATAGTGGCGTGGGCTGGAGCATGCATCTATGGCAAGCAGAGGGAGTGAGGCACAATGATTGTGCAAAAGAGATAAACCTATAAATGAAAGAAGGTTAATGGAGAAACAAATAAATAGAAAGATAAAGATGCTAGCTAGTGTGCGTTAGAGATAGGAGTTGAGTGGATCAGAAGGCTGATTTATGGGTGTGGGTGTGAGAGAGATGAAGAAAGGGTGCATGTGACTCACATACAAACAAATATCAGAGAGAAATGAGATCCCAAGAGACGGAGTTTTGTGTCTTCGAGAGAGTAAGATATTTCAAAACGAGAGTGATAGCTAGAGAAACATATGAGGGAATGCAAGATATCTCTAGGGAGAGAGAGTGTGTGTGAGCTACATACAAGAGAAGAGTGGAGAAATATGAGACCCTGGGAGACAGAGTTTGTGTTTGTGTGTGAGAAAGAGATATTTAAGAGGAAGAGTCGTAGGTTCTCATACCTAAGGAGCGAAAGACATCTCTGTATGAGGGGTGTACGAGTGGCACACAAGGGAATAGTAGAGAGAAATGAGACCCCGGAAGACAAAGTTTTGTGTTTGTGAGAGAGAAAGAGATTCCACATGGAGAATCATAGTTAGAGACACATAGCAGGGAGCGAGATATACTTAGAGAGAGATAGAGTGATTAAGGTCGAGGGAGAGAGTACCGTCAGTGTGTTATGAAGATAAAAGATCATTGTCGACATACAGGTAGCACGAGAGATACCCGAGAGATGATGAACGCGTATAGGTCTAGAGAGATAGTCCTATATAAGCATGAGTGATAGTTATATGAGACGAATATCTGGATTAAATGGGATTCAAATACTTAAACTGGAGATCACGACATCGATAATATCATAACGCAAATTGGTGTATCAAACATGCATATTCATTTGAATTTGGGGACACATGTAATGTTATATAGTTTATCAATATTGGTGATCCATAGATTCTTTAATTAGAAACAATGCATGGTTTATATGCAATTAATATCTAAACGGGATTACACTATATGTTGCGTGTGTGAAACACATTATACATGTTTGAGAAGTAAAAAAAACCCGCATGAAACACACATTAATTGGAGACAGTTAGCGAGGAATGCATACATTGGATTTCAACATAAAGTGGTTTCAAATATTTGAAAATCCAAATTGACGGATACAACCTTATGAATCTAAGATCATGCCATTTGTAAACCATATTTATGTATAAAGGGTGTTGTGCTTTTGAAAGTATATATAAAAAATGATGTATATAGAATTTTATTCCAATCAAAAATGGATCCCGCCTGGAAAAAAAAGAATATGTCGTGGAATTGTCACGGCAGATGTCCTAGTGAAAGGACTTAGTCGTGGAGCCATCACAACTAGGTAGCTTAAAGGGGTTAATCGGGACAAAGGACACGAGAAGTTTATACTAGTTCGGCCCCATACGGTGAAGGTAAAGCCTAGTCGAGTTGATGTGGTATTGCTAGGTTTCGATGACCAGGGAGCGAATACGCTATGCCTGGCTTTTGATTTGATGTTACTTGCCCTAAGCTGCCATCAAGTCGTCCCCTTATATACACGGGTAGACACCTGGCGGCCTACAGAGTCCCGGCCAGCTCATACAACGTGTTCGGCTCGGTGACTTCTTTTACATGCCTTTCTTTACAAGTCTTAACTATACATGGAGGTTTACAATTATAGGCCTTAAGCCGCCTCTGGGCTTGGGCCAACTACAAGTTTTATAATAACCCATCGCCTTGTATATTCGATGGGCTTCTTTTAATAACCCGCCATGAAGATTGACCCGGCCCCTCTTGGGCGGGTCATACCTGGTAGTCATATTCCCAATATTAGGCCCCAGGTTGATTTGAACTTTGTTCTTGTCAATCTCCAACACTTAGACGAAATCCATATTCTGTTGTTTTGTAAAAGCCTTGTAACCCGCCATGACACCATCTTCAGAAAATTTGGAAAACCGCCATGACGTCATCTTCAACGGATCTTTATCTTAAACGTCTTCCGAAAATCGAGGCGTCCATTTAGCTGGATAATCATTACTTCAGTCCCCCTCAATTTTCATGCATGCCCGTTCACTTATCCCCATATAAATAGGCGCAGGCGGTCCTTCCTCTTTCTTCTTCTTCCTCTCGCAACTTCTCTGTCGCTCGAGCTCCGCCGCCGCCGCAGCACACCGTCGTCCTCAACTCCGGCCGTGCATCACCCTGAGCCTGTCGAGAGAATGGTGGCGATCCTCCGTAGCAGCTCCGCATCTGTAATCTCTTGCTTTCTCACTCTCATAGATCTGCATTAGGTTTCATGAGGTTTCCTTCTTGTGTTCTTCGCTGTTCATCGTAGATCCCTTGCAGCTTCTCTACCGCACCCCCTTTGATCTAAAAGAGATATAGAATCTATGCGGCAGTTGTTTTACATCCATTTCAGAGGCTAACATATCCCTTTCTTCTTTTAAAAGGTCTCCTTAGAACTGATGAACTCCTCTGTGCTAGTTTTAGGTTTAGATTTATTTCCCTTTTTTGAGCCATCTTGATCCAAAATAATAGCAACCATTTGTGAAACTTATTTATCTCGGTACCTAGCCAATTCTGACTCAGGCAACCTTTGAATACTTTTAATCATGGCGGCTTATGACTCTGGCTCTTTTTTCCTCTATATATCATTAGCCCTTACTTAAGCCGCCATTACTCATCTGTACTATAATCATGAACCTGTAACTCCACCAATAAATTGAACCGGCAAATTGCTTTCTTTTCAGCTTGCCCTTTTTCATCATGCCGTCAAAAGCGCCAACAGTCTGCAACTGGGTCCCCTCCACAGTTACTGAAGATAACTTGAAAGAGTTTGTCACCATTGGATTTTTGCCAGACAAAAAACATTATGTCTTATCGTCCTCCTGACCTAGACGAGGAATGGCCTATTCCCAAAGACGGTGAAGTTATTGTCTTTACTGACCACATGAATCGGGGTTTTTCACCACCCGGCTCAAAGTTCTTCAGAGACATTTTTCATTTTTTTCAAACTTCACCCACAAGATCTTGGACCCAATTCCATATCCAACATCTGCAATTTTCAAGTTCTCTGTGAGGTGTATCTTCAAGAGGAACCTATTGTGGAACTCTTCAAAGAGTACTTTTATTTGAACCGCCAGAATGAGTGTACCAATGGCCCTAGCTTGGAACTTGGAGGAATCTCGATTCAACACCGACAAGGAGCCGTCTTTCCTTTATTGGTCTTACCAAGCCATCCCAAAGATTGGAACCAAACCTGGTTCTACTGCCAAGATATAACATGAGCCGATGAAAAACCACTGCCGGGTTATCGCGCGGATCATCTTGATTCCAAGTTTGTGCTCTGATACGTCTCCGTCGTATCTACTTTTCCAAACACGTTTGCCCTTGTTTTGGACTCTAACTTGCATGATTTGAATGGAACTAACCCGGACTGACGCTGTTTTCAGCAGAATTGCCATGGTGTTATTTATGTGCAGAAACAAAAGTTCTCAGAATGACCTAAAACTCCACGCATCATATTTTTGGAAATAATAAAAAATACTGGCAAACGATCAAGACCAGGGGGCCCACACCCTAGCCACGAGGGTGGGGGTGCGCCCCCTACCTCGTGGGCCCCCTAGAGCTCCTCCGACCTCAACTCCAATTCTATATATTCACTTTCAGGGAGAGAAAAATAAAGGAGAAGGATTCATCACGTTTTACAATACGGAGCCGCCGCCAAGCCCTAAAACCTCTCGGGAGGGCTGATCTGGAGTCTGTTCGGGGCTCCGAAGAGGGGAATCCGTCGCCATCGTCATCATCAACCTTCCTCAATCACCAATTTCATGATGCTCACCGCCGTGCGTGAGTAATTCCATCATAGGCTTGCTGGACGGTGATGGGTTGGATGAGATTTATCATGTAATTGAGTTAGTTTTGTTAGGGTTTGATCCCTAGTATCCACTATGTTCTGAGATTGATGTTGCTATGACTTTGCTATGCTTAATGCTTGTCACTAGGGCCCGAGTGCCATGATTTCAGATCTGAACCTATTGTGTTTTCATCAATATATGAGAGTTCTTGATCCTATCTTGCAAGTCTATAGTCACCTACTATGTGTTATGATCCAGCAACCCCGAAGTGACAATAATCGGGACCACTCTCGGTGATGACCGTAGTTTGAGGAGTTCATGTATTCACTATGTGTTAATGCTTTGGTCCGGTTCTCTATTGAAAGGAGGCCTTCATGTCCCTTAGTTTTCGCTAGGACCCCGCTGCCACGGGAGGGTAGGACAAAAGATGTCATGCGAGTTATTTTCCATAAGCATGTATCACTATATTTGGAATACATGCCTACATTACATTGATGAATTGGAGCTAGTTCTGTGTCACCCTAGGTTATGACTGTTACATGATGAACCGCATCCGGCATAATTCTCTATCACCGATCCTTTGCCTACGAGATTTCCATATATTGTTCTTCGCTTATTTACTTTTCCGTTGCTATTGCTATCCTCACTACAAAATACCAAAAACATTACTTTTGCTACCGTTACCTTTTGCTACCGTTACCACTACTATCATATTACTTTGCTACTAAATACTTTGCTGCGGATATTAAGTTTCCAGGTGTGGTTGAATTGACAACATAGCTGCTAATACTTGAGAATATTCTTTGGATCCCCTTGTGTCGAATCAATAAATTTGGGTTGAATACTCTACCCTCAAAAACTGTTGCGATCCCCTATACTTGTGGGTTATCAAGACTATTTTCTGGCGCTCTTGCCGGGGAGCATAGCTCTATTCTTTGAGTCACTTGGGATTTATATCTGCTTATCATTATGAAGAACCTGAAAGATCCAAGAACCAAGATTTATCCCTCAACTACGAGGGGAGGTAAGGAACTGCCATCTAGCTCTGCACTTGATTCACCTTCTGTTTTGAGTAAGCTTGCGACACCTAAATCTGCTTCTGCTATTGATTCTGATATGTCGCATGTTATTGATGATGCCACTTCTACTATGCATCATACTTATGATGAAACTACTTCTATGCTTGATACTACTGTGCCACTTGTTGAATTTCTTGATGAACAACTTGCTAGGGCTAGAGAGAATGAAATTATTGAAACTGATAATATTGACGAAAGTGATGATGAAGACTCTCCCCCTAATAAATATGAATTGCCTGTTGTTCCTGAGGGTTATGTTATGGATGAAGAAGCTACTAGAGCTATTCTAGCTTGCAATGATAGATGTGATCTAAAGAGGTTATTAGCTAAATGGAAGCAGCAATCCCTTAATGCTAGAATGAAACCTGACCCTGCTTTTGCTACTTCACCTATCTGTGTTACTGATAAGGATTATGAATTCTCTGTTGATCCTGATATAATTACTTTGGTTGAATCTGATCCTTTTTATGGCTATGAATCTGAAACTGTTGTGGCACATCTTACTAAATTAAATGATATAGCTACCCTGTTCACTAATGATGAGAGAACTCGCTACTTTTATATCCTTAAAATATTCCCGTTCTCACTAAAGGGTGATGCTAAGATATGGTTTAATTCCCTTGATCCTGCTTGTGTGCGTAGTCCCCAGGATATGATTTATTACTTCTCTGCTAAATATTTCCCTGCTCATAAGAAACAAGCTGCCTTAAGGGATATATATAATTTTGTGCAAATTTAAGAAGAGAGTCTCCCACAAGCTTGGGGGAGGCTTCTCCAATTACTTAATGCTTCGCCTGATCATCCTCTTAAGAAAAATGAAATACTTGATATCTTTTATAATGGACTAACTGATGCTTCCAGAGATTACCTGGATAGTTGTGCTGGTTCTGTTTTCAGGGAAAGAACACCGGATGAAGCTGAAATTCTATTAAACAATATGTTGACTAATGAAAATAATTGGACATTTCCTGAGCCAACTCCTGAGCCTATTCCTAAACCAACTCCGAAGAAAAGGCGTGTTTTATTTCTCAGTCCTGAAGATATGCAAGAGGCAAAGAAATCCATGAAAGAAAAGGGTATTAAAGCTAAAGATGTTAAGAATTTACCTCCTATTGAAGAAATACGTGGTCTTAATTTACCGCCCGTTGAAGAAATATATGGTTTTAATCCATCACCTATTGAAGAAACACATGGTCTTGATAACCCGACACAGGTAGTAAAGGTAAATTCTCTCTATAGATATGATAAAGCTGAAATCCCATTTACTAAGTTTGCTAGCCCGTTCTTAGATGAGTTTGATAATTTTATGGTTAAGCAAGAAGACTTCAATGCTTATTTTGGTAGAGAATTAAAATGCAGTGCTGATATGCTTGAACACTTGGGTGATTATATGGCTAATGTCAAAGGTGAACTTAAACTTATTAGTAAACATGCTTCTATGGTTACCACTCAAGTAGAACAAGTACTTAAAGCTCAGAATGATTTGCTCAATGAATTGAATAGTAAGAATAATGACTATGCTGTTAGAGTGGCTACTAGAACTGGTAAAATGACTCAGGAACCTTTGTATCCTGAAGGCCACCCTAAGAGAATTGAGCAAGATTCTCAGAGAAATAATATAGATGCACCTAGTCCTTCTAAAAGGAAGAAAAAGAAAAATGATAGGACTTTGCATGCTTCTAGTGAACCTATTGTTGAAACACCTGAGAATCCAAATGATATTTCTATTTCTGATGCTGAAACACAATCTGGTAATGAACCTGAAACTAGTGATAATGTTAATGATAATGTTCATGATGATGCTCAACCTACCAATGATAATGATGTAGAAATTGAACCTCCTATTGATCTTGATAACCCACAATCAAAGAATCAACGTTATGATAAGAGAGACTTTGTTGCTAGGAAACATGGTAAAGAAAGAGAACCATGGGTTCAGAAACCCATGCCTTTTCCTCCCAAACCATCCAAGAAAAAGGATGGTGAGGATTTTGAGCGCTTTGCTGAAATGATTAGACCTATCTTTTTGCGTATGCGATTAACTGATATGCTTAAAATGAATCCTTATGCTAAGTACATGAAAGAAATTGTTACTAATAAAAGAAAGATACCGGAAGCTAAAATTTCCACCATGCTTGCTAATTATACTTTTAAGGGTGGAATACCAAAGAAACTTGGAGATCCAGGAGTACCCACTATACCATGCTCCATTAAAAGAAACTATGTTAAAACTGCTTTATGTGATCTTGGAGCCGGTGTTAGTGTTATGGCTCTCTCTTTATATCGTAGACTTGATTTGAATAAGTTGACACCTACTGAAATATCTTTGCAAATGGCTGATAAATCAACTGCTATACCTGTCGGTATTTGTGAGGATGTGCCTGTTGTGGTTGCAAACGTTACTATTTTAACGGACTTTGTTATTCTTGATATTCCCGAGGACGATAGTATGTCTATTATTCTTGGAAGACCCTTTTTGAATACTGCAGGGGCTGTTATTGATTGCAACCAAGGCAATGTCACTTTTCATGTTAATGGTAATGAGCATACGGTACACTTCCGAGGAAACAACCTCAAGTTCATAGTATCAATTCTATTGGAAAAATTACATCGATTATTTTTGGAGGTTTTGAATTTCCTCTTCCTACTGTCAAGAAGAAATATGATATTCTTATTGTTGGGGATGTGCATGTCCCCGTTGAGGTAACCTAGTGTTATTCGAAAATTCTTCGATTCCATGTTATTGGAATGAGTTTGTTAACAAGACTTGATCAACCTTGTTAATGGATTCCTTTTGATGATCATGAGATAGATGAATTTAGAAAACACAACTCTGTGTACCCTCTTTCTACTTTCTGTTATTCATATTAAATAAAATAAAAATAGTATTTTCTATCTGTTCTCTGAATTGTCCATGCAATATAAAAATACCCCAGAAATAACAGTTCTCCAAATGCCCTGAAATTTAAATATGATTTTTTATGGAATATTTGAGAATATCTGGCACTGAGAACACAGCAGGGGAGCAAGCACCTGGCCACGAGGGTCCAGGGCGCGCCCACCCCCCTGGGCGCGCCCCCTGCCTCTTGGGCCCATGGTGGCCCTCCTCCACTTATTCCTACACCCACACACTCCTTCTTCCTCCCACAAACACCATTATCCAGCTCAAGCCCGAGTCCAAGCTCATTTTGCTGCCATTTTCGATCTCCTTGCTCAAAGCACCTCTCACAAAACTGCTTTGAGGGATTGTTCCTTGGTATGTGACTCCTCCATTGGTCCAATTAGTTTTTGTTCTAGTGCTTTATTCATTGCATGTTTTTGCTGCTTAGCTGACCCTATTCTTGAGCTTGCATGTCAAATTTATATGGTTCCAAGTAGTTCTAATGCATGATATAGGCTCTAGGCACTTGTAGGAGTAGTTGCTATCAATATTGTTGAGTTTGGTTCACTTTTATTTGAAGTTAATAAAAATTTCAGAAATTTTTCAAAGGAAGAAATATGTTTAGGAAAATGTACCAAGGTGGTCCTTCAAGGAAGCAAGGACCCAGGCTCGCAATACGCGATGCCGATGAAGAGCCACCAAGGGATGCTCCAGTGCGGCCTTGTGAATGGCCTTCAGAGGACTTCATGGATCGAGCAGGAATTAAGGAAGAATTTAACGCATATTTGTGTAATGCTGATCTTGTGAGCTTCGTGGAAGAAAAATGCCGTCAGTACCACTATCTCACTAGCTCCTTTGTGAGGAGGTTTGAATTTTCATCTTCACGTAATTCTCAAACTGTCCTGTTTGATCTTTATGAAAATTCTTACACTATGGACTTAGAGGACTTCACCACTGCTTGCAAACTTCCACAATGGGGTAGTACTAGTGAACCTCGCAAATCTGAATTTAGGGATTTTCTTGGTAGCATAACTGCGGGGAATCTAGAGATATAGCACAAGCTACCATAGGGAGCATTCACTTTCCTACTATACATTATTTTGCTCTCTTCATAGGTAGATGCATTAACTATAAAGATGAAGCATGTCACATGTGTGTCCATGACCTCAGTATTCCTAGGAGTGTTGTGTTAGGAGATAAATCTTATAATTTGGGAGCCATTGTTGCACGTAGGTTGCATCTTAATAGATTTAATGGAGATTTCTTTGGTGGAATTTATGCAACCCGCATAGCTAATATTCTTGGTATAACCATACGTGAGGATGATATTGAGTTGCCTCATGCTTATTTGGATTATGAGGCTATGGTTCGTCATTAGTTTGTTGAGAGGAACAATCAGTTCCTCCAGTGCCGACTAATCTTTGACAGATGACGCACCTATCACGTCGCTCTCCCTGCTTCTACTTTCTTTGACTTTCAGGCAAAAGGGAGATATTTTATAACCAGAGAGGAGGCAGAAGAGTATAAGAGGAGAGCTGACATAGCTCGCCTCCAAGCTGCAGCCCATGATGCAATGACTGCTGCTTCTCAGTACGACCCCAACTACAACTTTGGATATCCGCTAGGCCATCCGTGGCATTAGACCAACTTAGGCCAAAAGCCTAAGCTTGGGGGAGTACATATTTCCCACCGACATTACATTCATGTTCACGCACTCATTGCTATATGTCGGTGCTCATACTTTTTCATTGTGATATCCATGCTAGTTTATTTTCTCTTTTTATGCTTTATTCTTGTGTGTTAAATAAAACTTAAGAAAAACCAAAAAATTAGTTGTAGCTTTTAACTAGTTTTAATTTCCATGCTTGTAGTAGTAATTAGAAAGAAAACCCAAAAAAGATTTCTTGTTCTTCTTTTGCTTGTTGGGAGCTTTCCCGTGTAAATAATTTTATTTCTTCTTTTTTCTTTGGGGTCGATAGGAGAAGACCATAATTAAATTGTTGAAGTGGCTCTTATATGCATTATTGTTGATCTGACAAAGAGCCCATATTGCCTTGTCTTCTCCTGTTTATTGAATGCTTGCAGAGTCCAGCTTAGTCCAATGCACGTGCACTGTTATTATTATTCACATCATTCGGTCGTGCAAGTGAAAGGCAATTATGACGATATATGATGGATTGACTGAGATGAGAAAAGCTGGTATGAACTTGACCTCTCTTGTTTTTGTAAATATGATTACTTCATCGTTCCTGATTCAGCCTATTATAAACAAACATGTTTGCAATGACAACTAGAGATCATAGTTTCTTATGCCATGCTTAATTATCTAGGAGCTTATAATGGTTTACCTTGCATGCCAACACGCTATTAAAATGGTTGTGATGTGGTATGATAGGGTGGTATCCTCTTTTGAACAATTCGAGTGGCTTGACTTGGCACATGTTCACGCATGTAGTTGAAACAAAATCAACATAGCCTCTATGATACTTATGTTCATGGTGCATTATATTCTACTCATGCTTGCATTCGGTGTTGATTAATTTTAATGCATGTTCATGACTGTTGTCGCTCTCTAGCTGGTCGCTTCCCAGTCTTTTTCTAGCCTTCACCTATACTAAGCGGGAATACTTCTTGTGCATCCAATCCCATAAACCCCAAAGTTATTCCATATGAGTCCACCATACCTACCTATATACGGTATCTACCTGTCGTTCCAAGTAAATTTGTATGTGCCAAACTCTAAACCTTCAAATAAATATCCTGTTTTGTATGCTTGAATAGCTCATGTATCAACTAGGGCTGTCTGTATCTTCCATGTTAGGCGGGTTATTCTCAAGAGGAGTGGACTCCGCTCCTCACTAATGAGAAAATGGCTGGTCACCAGGATGCCCAGTCCCATGCTTTATGCAAACTAAATCAAAATAATTGCAAACAAAACTCCCCCTGGGACTCTTGTTAGTTGGAGGCACTCGTTTCGAGCAAGCCATGGATTGATGCTTGTTGGTGGAGGAGGAGTATAAACTTTACCATTCTGTTTGGGAACCGCCTATAATGTGTGTAGCATGGAAGATATCGTCATCTCTTGGTGGTTATGTTGACAATGAAAGTATACCGCTCAAAATATTATTCATCTCTATTTCAAAACCGAGCTCTGGCACCTCTACAAATCCCTGCTTCCTCTGCGAAGGGCCTATATATTTATTTTATGTTGAGTCATCATCCTCTTATTAAAAAGAACCAGTTGGAGAGCATCGCTGTCATTTGCATGCATTACTATTAATTTACATTGAGTATGACTGTGATTGGATCTCTTTTACCATGAATTACAATGTCTAGTCGGTCCTTGATCTTCAGAGGTGCTCTGCATTTATATTTTGCGGTCTCAGAAAGGGCTAGTGAGATACCATCTTGTTATATCATATTATGATTGTTTTGAGAAAGTGTTGTCATCTGAGATTTATTATTATTGCTCGCTAGTTTATTATGCCATTGATATGAGTAAACATGAGACCTAAGCGTTACTGTGAATATGGTTAGTTTATAATCTTTGCTGAAAACTTGAATGCTGGCTTTACATATTTACAACAACAAGAGCAAACAGAGTTTGTAAAAGTTTTTCTTTATCACTTTCAGTTCGTCAACTGAATTTCTTGAGGACAAGCAAAGGTTTAAGCTTGGGGGAGTTGATACGTCTCCGTCGTATCTACTTTTACAAACACTTTTGCCCTTGTTTTGGACTCTAACTTGCATGATTTGAATGGAACTAACCCGGACTGGCGTTGTTTTCAACAGAATTTCCATGGTGTTATTTATGTGCAGAAACAAAAGTTCTCGGAATGACCTGAAACTCCACGGAGCATATTTTTCGAAATAAAAAAAATACTGGCAAAAGATCAAGACCAGGGGCCCACACCCTAGCCACGAGGGTGGGGGCGCGCCCCCTACCTCATGGGCCCCCTGGAGCTCCTCCGACCTCAACTCCAACTCTATATATTCACTTTCGGGGAGAAAAAAATAAAGGAGATGGATTCATCGTGTTTTACAATACGGAGCCGCCGCCAAGCCCTAAAACCTCTCGGGAGGGCTGATTAGGAGTCCGTTCGGGGCTCCGGAGAGGGGAATCCGTCGCCATCGTCATCATCAACCTTCCTCCATCACCAATTTCGTGATGCTCACCGCCGTGCGTGAGTAATTCCATTGTAGGCTTGATGGATGGTGATGGGTTGGGTGAGATTTATCATGTAATCGAGTTAGTTCTGTTAGGGTTTGATCCCTAGTATCCACTATGTTCTGAGATTGATGTTGCTATTACTTTGCTATGCTTAATGTTTGTCACTAGGGCCCGAGTGCCATGATTTCAGATGTGAGCCTATTATGTTTTCATCAATATATGAGAGTTCTTGATCCTATCTTGCAAGTCTATAGTCACCTACTATGTGTTATGATCCGGCAACCCTGAAGTGACAATAATCGGGACCACTCCCGGTGATGACCGTAGTTTGAGGAGCTCATGTATTCACTATGTGTTAATGCTTTGGTCCGGTTCTCTATTAAAAGGAGGCCTTAATATCCCTTAGTTTCCGCTAGGACCCCGCTGCCAAGGGAGGGTAGGACAAAAGATGTCATGCAAGTTCTTTTCCATAAGCACGTATGACTATATTCAGACATTACATTGATGAATTGGAGCTAGTTCTGTGTCACCCTAGGTTATGACTGTTACATGATGAACCCTATCCGGCATAATTCTCTATCACCGATCCTTTGCCTACGAGCTTTCCATATATTGTTCTTCGCTTATTTACTTTTCCGTTGCTATTGCTATCCTCACTACAAAATACCAAAAACATTACTTTTGCTACCATTACCACTACTATCATATTACTTTGCTACTAAATACTTTGTTGCGGATATTAAGTTTCTAGGTGTGGTTGAATTGACAACTCAGCTGCTAATACTTGAGAATATTCTTTGGCTCCCCTTGTGTCGAATCAATAAATTTGGGTTGAATACTCTACCCTCGAAAACTGTTGTGATTCCCTATACTTGTGGGTTATCATGCTCCCTGACAAGCTTACTCCTGTTGAACGCAAGAATCTTATCCCATCTATCAAAATGATTCAAGCTTTATTGGGAAATGGCTTAACTGGAGTTGACCTGATCCATTGCTGGATCGCGTGGCGGGTCATCCCTCTAAGCCGCCGATCCAAATTGATGTATGAATATGGCGGAGGCCCAGATGATTCTCTGCGTCACAGCTCTGTACAACTAATTGAAGAAGACATTGTTGCGATGTCAACCATCCTCGTGAATGGCAAATACGAGGACTGCGGTAAGGTTGGATTAAACCCGTTTTGCAAACTTAACCCGACACCAGAGGTAAACCCCCTTGACCTCCTTTTTGTTTTCTTTAGTAATTAAATACTTGCGTAGCTTTTTACCCTGTTTATTTGCTTACAGGCCAAATCTGTTTTCTGGAAAGCCAAGTATGATCATGAAGCTGCCAAGAAGGCTAGAGCCGCTGCCATGGCCGCCAGGAAAACGACCCGGAAGCCCAGGAAGAAGAAGACTGCATCTGATTCATTCTACCTGGATGATGCTTCTGAGTCGGAGGTAGCCCTTAACTCCCTTGGCCAGTTTTTTAACTACCTTATTGACACTGACTATTGCCAGGACGACACGGGGGCCAGCCAGGCCGTGGAAGAAGAGGTAACTATTTCCTCCGACTCAGCCCCTTTGCCAAGACAGAAACTTTGACTGGTAACCTGGAAATTAAGGTTTTTGCACCCTTTGGCTTATCTGGACCCTCATTTTCTTTTGAAAAAGCATCAACATGAGAGCCGTCGTTAGGCCCGGACTAATGACGATGATGAACTGCCTTCCGATTTACAACAAACTCCTCGAAAATGCCAGAATGAGGCTTCTTTCATCTTTGTCTTTTGCTTCCATTAATAGATCTATACCCTTGCATCACTAACTTTATTTTACCTTTGTAGGAGGTTTCTCGCTCTTTTGGTGACTCGTCGCAAACTCAATTTCCGGCTTTCAAGACTGCCCCTGGGTAAGGACAATCATCTTTCTTCTGCATCTTTAAAAACTGCATTATTATACTGACTGTCTCATAAAATCTTTCTCAGCAGTCAAGCCAAATCCAAGAAAGCTAAGGTGGTTAAGCCGGCAGAAAACCCAAAAAATCCTGCACCTGAACCGGCAGCACCAACTCCTCCTAATCAATCTCAAGCACCAGAAGACCCGGTTGGCCACATTCAATCAGACCCTTCTGAACCGTCAGCTGATGAAACCACTCTTAATCCGGCTATCACTGAACCATCTAGCTCTGCCAACCCGCCGACAACTTCTGACACTGATGTCTCAATTACTGGTAGTCGGTTTGTTGAGCCGGGCAACCCCACTATACTGGCCCGGTACTCTGCTAAACAAGAAGCTTTAGAGCAGCAGAAGGTGCGGTTTGATGTTTCTCACTATGCTCATCTGAATGTTAGTGATGTGCTGTCTGGCTACCTCAGTCATGTGCATTCTAGCCGTGATTCGAAAATTGAGATGGTCAAGCGACTTCAGCTGAAATATGAGGTATGTTCGCTGCCTTTCACCATCTTATATATGCTCTACCAGCCCCCAAGTCTCCGGATTATGATGAATCTGAATGATCTGTAGACTTGTGATATAGGTTGATACTCTATCTTAGACTTTTCTTAAACTCAGCTTAACTTTCACCTGTAGTCCCCAAGGGCCGGCTCAATTTTTCACAAATGAGCCGGTACTTAACTTTAGAACTGTCTTGAATCAGTCAAAACAAATAGTTTAATCCGGCTCAATATGAAAAAAAATCATAGGATCATGCATTAGCCCCCAAGTGGCAAGTGTTGTTACTTGTAAAATACTTGGGACTTTAAGCCTGGAAAAAACAAACTTCTTTGGTAGACATTAGCCCCCAAGTGCCAAGTGTTGTTGCATTTGCAAAGCACTTGGGACTTTAAGCATTATAACTTTTATTTAAATTTTGACACACCTGTGCATGTTTGTAGACCGCCTAACTGAATTGGGCTCTCAATTGACGGATGCAAAGACCCGGCTGGCGGATCAAGAAGCAGAAATAAAGACTGCTGACTCCAAACTTCAGTTGAGCCTCTCTAAAGATGAAAAACTAAAAACCAGTTTGGATGCAAAGAAGAAATCCTGGGCCGATGAAAAGGCATTACTAATACAACGTGCCGAAACAGCAGAGGCAGCTCTCGAGGAGGTTACCATAGAGCTCACCAGGTTAAAAAACCGTGTGTCTCAAATGGTTTCCGCAATCTTTGGTGAGTCATTTGCATTAGTCACTTACACTCTATTTTGACCAGGAATATAAGCCGCCTACTGAATCTTTGTTGAAACACTCACAGGTCCACGGAGTAATAATCTGAGTCAAAATAGCACCAGAAAACTAAAGGCAGTTTATACCTTGGTGGAGCAACTGTACATTGGCGCTCAACGAGCACTTGCGACCATCTCCCCTGCCAACCAAGGACCCAACCATTTGAGTGATGTTTTGAAGAAGTTGTCGATCTTACCCGCCAGATTTCAAGAGGTCAAACAGTCTTGTGCCAGAGCCGGAGCCCTGACTGCCCTGAGTCACTCCAAAACCTGGGTGCCAGATTTAGAACCGGAGGACGTGGCTAAGGGGTACCCTACCGTGAAGGAAGATGGGACTCCGTTTGAACAAGATGAATTTATTGCCTGTGTGTGGGGAGTTCGTCCTCAGGCTACCATTCTTGGCGAGGAGACCAACATCGACAAATATCAGCCGGGTTTTGATATGGAGAATAAAAAGATGGCGACTCCCTCTTATAAAGTGATGGATCTTATTCCGCCGGTTCGCCAACACACCTTTGCCCTGGAAATTGACCCGGCCTGCCTAATTGACGATGAGGCTGAGTTCATTGCTCTGAACGGATTTGACTGGTCCAATCCCAGCTTCCAATCAGTGGAGGGAGGTGAGCCGGCAAGGGAGGACTCTTAACCATCTGAACAATCTAGCCTTTAGCTTAAGACCTGTTTTAAGAGAGAGAAAACAGTCTAACCTTTTGGGCTCTCAATGCCTTGTAATAGGTTAGTTTGAAAATTGCGTATTTTGTCTATGCCATCATGCATAGGATGTGGCATATGACCTTTTACCTGTGATGTCAATATATGCTTTATGTCTATGATCGCATCTGCAGTGTTTGAATCTGTTCCTGTATGCAAAAGATAAAAAATATCCTAGCTGTTGATCGCTTGGATGGGTCAAAAACACCCGATACATAATGATTAAAACATCATAGTGGAAAAAACAGGACCAGACATAAGATAAACAAGGCTGAAAAACCCTTTGATGAACGAAAAAACATAGATAAGCCTGTTTATGAATGACAATGTCATACCTATGTTCCTTGACTCGGAATTACCGGCTTATATGACCCGGCCAAATAGGTTGACGACCCTAATCTTTGGAGACGTCAACACCTTGATATACCTGATGATTGTTATATCTTGGCAGCTCAATGTCAAATAACCGAGCCAGTGCAGTTAGATTTGAGACAACAAAAACCAGTAAAACAAAATAGTATGTGTTTAAACGATGTAAATCAAGCATTAAGAGTAATTTGGAGGCTTCTAATTCGAATACAATCAGTAAAATGGACCAAAGGGGTTAAGCTAGGATTCGGATACGATCATGTAGCCCTCAGTGGCTTTGGCGTTACACCGATCAAGAGGGTAGCGACAACTATGTTCTCTTTGGTTCGAATACGACCTATGTTTGAACAGGAAGCACCCAAATGACCTTGAGAGGTTTTTAACGACCCAGATTCGAATATGATCCAAGTCGGACCCAAAAGGGGTTAAGCTATGATTCGGATACGATCAAGAAGCCCCCTAGTGAGTTTGGCTTTGAGCCGATCAAGAGGGTTACGACAGCTATGTTATCTTTGGTTCGAATACGACCTATGTTTGAACAGGAAGCCCCCAAGTGACCATGAGGTTTAGGCTATATTCGAATACGATCATGAGCCGGACCAAAAGGGTTAAGATAGATTCGGATACGATCAGCCCCCTAATGGTTGTTTAAATAATGAAAATAATAAAGATATATGATCATTGAAGAGGAAAAGGATAGAGGTCCTGCTTTATTACTTAGTATAATATATACAACGTCAAAGTATGTACATGATGAGAGCCGGTGGCTCAAGTATAGTATGGCCGAAGCTGAGCAATATTCCACGGCCGGCGGGTCTCCTGCTCCGACTTACATGAGTCTTTGTGCTCTCGAACATCGATAAGGTAATATGACCCGTTGTTTAAGTTATTGCTGACCACAAAGGGTCCTTCCCAAGGCGGGGATAGCTTGTGCGCATCAGACAGATCCTGGATGAGCTGGAGCACCAGGTCACCATGAAAGGTTCTGGACCTAATCCGACGGCTGTGATAACGGTGCAGGTCCTGTTGATAGATTGCTGATCGGGTTGCTGCCAAATCCCGCTCCTCATCTAACAAGTCAAGCGCATCTTGTCGGGCTTGTTCATTACTATCTTCAACGTAAGCCGCAACACGGGGCGAGTCATGACGAATATCACTAGGCAGGACTGCTTCTGCTCCATAAACCATGAAGAAAGGCGTATAGCCCATAGACCTGTTAGGAGTGGTATTGATGCTCCACAGCACTGAGGGTAACTCCTCTACCCAACAACCCGGTGTCCGCTGTAAAGGAACCATAAGCCGGGGCTTGAGACCTTTTAAGATTTCCTAATTTGCTCTCTCCGCTTGACCATTGGATTGGGGATGAGCTACTGACGAAACATCAAGCCGGATATGCTCACATTGAAAAAACTCCTCCATAGCGCCTTGGGATAGATTAGTACCATTGTCAATCATAATACTGTGTGGAAAGCCAAAACGAAAAATTACCTTTTTCATGAATTGAACCGACCTGGCTGCATCACACTTACTAACCGGCTCTGCCTCAACCCATTTTGTGAATTTGTCAACTGCCACTAAAAGATGTGTCTTTTTATCCTTGGATCTTTTGAAAGGTCCAACCATGTCAAGCCCCCAGACTGCAAACGGCCAAGTGATTGGAATCATCCGCAATTCTTGAGCCGGTACGTGCGCTCGTCGTGCAAATTTTTGACACCCATCGTACCTACTGACCAGATCCTCTGCATCAGCATGAGTCATTAGCCAGTAAAAACCATGATGAAAAGCTTTGGCCACAAGAGACTTTGAGCCGTCGTGATGACCACAATCCCCTTCATGGATTTCACAAAGAATTTCTTGACCTTCTTCAGGAGAGACACAACGTTGAAACGCTCCAGTGATGTTGCAATGATACAAATCACCGTTGGAAATTGTCATTGATTTAGACCGCCGGGTTATCTGTCGAGCCAAGGTCTCATCCTCTGGCAACTCACCCCGGGTCATGTAAGCCAAATATGGTAATGTCCAATCTGGAATGACATGAAGAGCCGCTACCAACTGTGCTTCCGGGTCCGGAACAGCCAAATCTTCCTCTGTGGGCAATTTGACAGAAGGGTTATCAGAACATCTAGAGAAGTGTTAGGTGGTACCGGCTTACGCTGAGATCCCAACTATCTTAAAGCATCAGCCGCTTAATTTTTCCTATGGTCAATGTGTTCCACCTGATAACCTTTGAAATGTCCGGCAACAACATCAACTTCCCCGCGATAAGCCGCCATGACAGGGTCTTTGGAATCCCACTTGCCTAACACCTGCTGAGCCACCAAATCTAAGTCGCCAAAGCACCATACCCGGCTTAAACTCATCTCTTTAGCCATTCGAAGACCATGGAGCAAGGCCTCATATTCTACTGCATTGTTAGTACAAGGAAACATCAATCACAACACATAACAAAACTTGTCACCTCGAGGAGAAGTTAAAACAACTCCAGCCCCCGAGCCTTCCAGCTGCCTGGACCCATCAAAATGAATTGTCCAATGTGTTGTCTGGCTTCTCTTCGGGTATCTGTAACTCCGTCCAATCGTTAATGAAGTCCACCAGTGCTTGAGACTTAATGGCGGTACGTGGCACATATCTTAAATTATGAGACCCAAGCTCAATGGCCCACTTGGCGACTCGTCCTGTGGCTTCTCGATTCTGAATAATATCTCCTAAAGGAGCAGAGCTAACCACAGTGATAGGATGACCCTGAAAGTAATGCTTAAGCTTCCGGCTTGCCATGAACACCCCATAAACAAGCTTTTGCCAATGTGGGCATCTTGGCTTGGATTCAATGAGCACCTCACTGACATAGTAAATCGGCCGCTGAATCGGATGTTCCTTGCCAGCCTCCTTGCGCTCCACAACAATGGCCACGCTGATGGCTCGTGAGTTAGCAGCTACATATAACAATAACGGCTCTTTCTCAATGGGGGAAGCAAGAACTGGTGGCTCAGCAAGCTGTCTTTTCAAACCTTCAAAAGCAGAGTCGGCAGCGTCACTCCAGACAAAGTCATCCGTCATTTTCATCATTTGATACAATGGCATAGCCTTCTCACCCAACCGGCTTATGAATCGGCTCAAAGCTGCAACACGACCCGCCAGCCGTTGAACATCGTTGATACACGCCGGTTTAGCCAAAGATGTAATCGCCTTGATTTTTTCCGGGTTAACCTCAATGCCTCTGTTAGACACCAAAAAGCCCAAAAGCTTGCCAGCTGGGACTCCAAAAACGCACTTGCCCGGGTTAAACATCATCTTGTAGACCCGGAGGTTATCAAAGGTTTCCTTCAGATCTGTTACCAAGGTTTCCTTTGCTCTGGATTTAACCACTATATCATCCACATAAGCATGAACATTACGCCCAATCTGGTCATGAAGATAGTTCTGCACACATCGCTGATAAGTCGCCTGGGCGCTGTTAAGCCCAAAAGGCATAGACACATAGCAGAAGGCTCCAAATGGAGTCATGAAAGTTGTCTTCTCCTGGTCCTTAACTACCATCTTGATCTGATGATAACCAGAATAAGCATCCAAAAAACTCAAACACTCACATCCCGCCGTAGCATCAATGATTTGATCAACAGGAGGGAGAGCAAAAGGATCACCCGGACAAGCCTTGTTTAAATCTGTGTAATCCACACACATACGCCAGGTGTCGTTCTTCTTGAGTACAAGCACCGGGTTAGCCAATCACTCCGGGTGAAAAACTTTAACAATAAACCCAGCCGCCAAGAGCCAAGCTACCTCCTCTCCAATAGCCTTACGCCTTTCCTGATTAAACCGTCGTAGAAATTGCCTGACCGGATTAAACTTTGGATCAATGTTGAGAGTGTGCTCAGCGAGTTCCCTTGGTACACCCGACATGTCAGAAGGCTTCCATGCAAAGATGTCCCAGTTCTCACGGATGAACTCGATGAGCGCGCCTTCCTATTTTGGATCCAAATTGGCACTGATAATGAACTGTTTGGGTGAGTCGCCAGGCACAAAATCAATCATCTTAGTATCATCAGCTGACTTAAATTTCAACGCCGGCTCATGCTCCATAGTTGGCTTCTTCAAAGATGTCATATCCGCCGGGTCAACATTATCCTTATAAAACTTCAACTTCTCTGTTGCACAAACAGACTCGGCGTAAGCAGCATCGCCTTCCTCACACTCCAGGGCTATCTTCCAGCTTCCATGCACTGTGATAGTGCCCTTATAACCCGACATCTTGAGTTGCAGATAGACATAACACAGCCGAGCCATGAACTTAGCATAAGCCGACCGTCCAAACAGAACGTGATACGGGCTTTTGATTTTAACCACTTCAAAAGTTACCTTCTCAGCCCTAGAATCATACTCATCTCCAAAGGCTACTTCCAGCTCAATCTTACCAACTAGGTATGCCGACTTACCAGGCACAGCTCCATGAAAAATAGTATTGGATGTTTTAAGACTCTTGTCAGTCAAACCCATGCGACGGAACGTCTCATTGTTGGGGAATGTAGTAATTTCAAAATTTTCCTACGCACATGCAAGACCATGGTGATGCACAACAACGAGATGGGAGAGTGTTGTCCACGTATCCTCGTAGACCAAAAGAGGAAGCGTTAGCACAACGCGGTTGATGTAGTTGTACGTCTTCATGATCCGTCCAATCCAAGTACCAAACGCACGGCACCTCCGAGTTTAGCACACGTTCAGCTCGATGACATCCCGCGAACTCCGATCCAGCAGAGCTTCATGGGAGAGTTCCGTCAGCACGACGGCGTGGTGACGGTGATGATGTAGCTACTGACGCAGGGCTTCGCCTAAGCACCGCTATGATATATGACCGAGGTGGTATATGGTGGAGGGGGGCACCGCACACGGCTGGAAGAGATCAACTGATCAACTTGTGTGTGTAGAGGTGTTCCCCCTGCCCCTGTATACAAAGGAGCAAGGGGGGAGGCCGTCTGGCCCTCTATGGGCGCGCCAGGAGGAGGAGTCCTCCTCCTAGTAGGAGTAGGACTCCCCTTTCCTACTCCTACTAGGAGGAGGAAAGGAAGGAGGAGAAGGAGAAGGAAGGAGAAGGAGGAAAAGGAGGAAAGGGGGGCCGGCCCCCTAGTCCAATTTGGTTTGGGCTAGGGGGCCGCGCGCCCTGCCTCCTCTCTTCCACCACTTGGCCCATGAGGCCCATTACTTCTTCCTCGTATTCCCGTAACTCCCCGGTACCCCCTAAAATACCCGAATCACTCGGAACCTTTCCGATGTCCGAATATAGTCGTCCAATATATCGATCTTTATGTCTCGACCATTTCGAGACTTCTCGTCATGTCCCCGATCTCATCCGGGACTCCGAACTACCTTCGGTACATCAAATCACATAAACTCATAATACAATCGTCATCGAAACTTTAACCGTGCGGACCCTACGGGTTCGAGAACTATGCAGACATGACTGAGACATGTCTCCGGTCAATAACCAATAGCGGAACCTGGATGCTCATATTGGCTCCCACATATTCTACGAAGATCTTTATCGGTCAGACCGCATAACAACATACGTTGTTCCCTTTGTCATCGGTATGTTACTTTGCCCGAGATTCGATCGTCGGTATCTCAATACCTAGTTCAATCTCGTTACCGGCAAGTCTCTTTACTCGTTCCATAATACATCATCCCGCAACTAACTCATTAGTTGCAATGCGTGCAAGGCTTAAGTGATGTGCATTACCGAGAGGGCCCAGAGATACCTCTCCGACAATCGGAGTGACAAATCCTAATCTCGAAATACACCAACCCAACAAGTACCTTCGAAGACACCTGTAGAGCACCTTTATAATCACCCAGTTATGTTGTGATGTTTGGTAGCACACAAAGTGTTCCTCTGGTAAATGGGAGTTGCATAATCTCATAGTCATAGGAACATGTATAAGTCATGAAGAAAGCAATAGCAACAAACTAAACGATCAAGTGCTATGCTAACAGAATGGGTCAAGTCAATCACATCATTCTCCTAATGATGTGATCCCGTTAATCAAATGACAACTCATGTCTATGGTTAGGAAACATAACCATCTTTGATCAACGAGCTAGTCAAGTAGAGGCATACTAGTGACACTCTGTTTGTCTATGTATTCACACATGTATTATGTTTCTGGTTAATACAATTCTAGCATGAATAATAAACATTTATCATGATATAAGGAAATAATAATAACTTTATTATTGCCTCAAGGGCATATTTCCTTCAGTCTCCCACTTGCACTAGAGTCAATAATCTAGTTCACATCGCCATGTGATTTAATACCAATAGTTCACATCACCATGTGATTAATACCCATAGTTCACATCGACATGTGACCAACACCCAAAGGGTTTACTAGAGTCAATAATCTAGTTCACATCGCTATGTGATTAACACCCAAAGAGTACTGAGGTGTGATCGTGTTTTGCTTGTGAGAGAAGTTTAGTCAACGGGTCTGCCACATTCAGATCCGTAAGTATTTTGCAAATTTCTATGTCAACAATGCTCTGCACAGAGCTACTCTAGCTAATTGCTCCCACTTTCAATATGTATCCAGATTGAGATTTAGAATCATCTGGATCAGTGTCAAAATTTGCATCGACGTAACCCTTTACGACGAACCTTTTGTCACTTGCATAATCAAGAAACATATCCTTATTCCACTAAGGATAATTTTGACCAATGTCTAGTGATCTACTCCTAGATCACTATTGTACTCCTTTGCCAAACTCAGGGCAGGGTATACAATAGGTCTGGTACACAGCACGACATACTTTATATAACCTATGGCTGAGGCATAGGGAATGACTTTCATTCTCTCTCTATCATCTGTCGTGGTCGGGTTTTGAGTCTTACTCAACTTCACATCTTGTAACACAGGCAAGAACTCCTTCTTTGATTGTTCCATTTTGAACTACTTCAAATCTTGTCAAGGTATGTACTCATTGAAAAAGCTTATCAAGCGTCTTGATCTATCTCTATAGATCTTGATGCTCAATATGTAAGCAGCTTCACCAAGGTCTTTCTTTGAAAAAACTCCTTTCAAACATTCATTTATGCTTTGCAGAATAATTCTACATCATCTCCGATCAACAATATGTCTTACATATACTTATCAGAAATGTTGTAGTGCTCCCACTCACTTTCTTGTAAATACAGGCTACACTGCAAGTCTGTATAAAACTATATGCTTTGATCAACTTATCAAAGCATATATTCCAACTCCGAGATGCTTGCACCAGTCCATAGATGGATCGCTGGAGCTTGCATATTTTGTTAGTACCTTTAGGATCGACAAAACCTTCTGGTTGGATCATATACAACTCTTCTTTATTAAATCCTATTAAGGAATGTAGTTTTGTTTATCCATTTGCCAGATTTCATAAAATGCGGCAATAGCTAACATGATTCAGACAGACTTAAGCATAGATACGAGTGAGAAATTCTCATCGTGGTCAACACCTTGAACTTGTCGAAAACCTTTTTGCGACAATTCTAGCTTTGTAGATAGTAACACTACTATCAGCATCTGTCTTCCTCTTGAAGATCCATTTAATCTCAATGGCTCGCCGATCTTTGGGCAAGTCAATCAAAGTCCATACTTTGTTCTTATACATGGATCTCATCTCAGATTTCATGGCCTCAAGCCATTTCATGGAATCTGGGCTCATCATCGCTTCCTCATAGTTCGTAGGTTCGTCATGGTCAAGTAACATGACCTCCAGAACAGGATTACCATACCACTCTGGTGCGGATCTCACTCTGGTTTACCTACGAGGTTCGGTAGTAACTTGATCTGAAGTTACCATCATCATTAGCTTCCTCACTAATTGGTGTAGTAGTCATAGGAACATATTTCTGTGATGAACTACTTTCCAATAAGGGAGCAGGTACAGTTACCTCATCAAGTTATACTTTTCTCCCACTCACTTCTTTCGAGAGAAACTCCTTCTCTAGAAAGGATCCATTCTCAGCAATGAATATCTTGCCTTCGGATCTGTGATAGAAGGTGTACCCAACATTTTCTTTTGGGTATCCTATGAAGACGCACTTCTCCGATTTGGGTTTGAGCTTATCAGGTTGAAACCTTTTCACATAAGAATTGCAACCTCAAACTTTAAGAAACGACAGCTTAGGTTTCTTGCCAAACCATAGTTCATACGATGTCGTCTCAACGGATTTAGATGGTGCCCTATTTAATGTGAATGTAGCTGTCTCTAATGCATAACCTCAAAACTATAGTGGTTAATCGGTAAGAAACATCATAGATTGCACTATATCCAATAATAGTATGGTAGCATATTTTGATTGCATGTGATGTTTATCTTTTATGCATCTTATCTTGCTTTGATTGACGGTAGCATTTTAAGATGATCTCTCGCTAATTATCAAGAAGTGTTCTCCCTGAGTATGCACCGTTGCGAAAGTTCTTCGTGCTGAGACACCACGTGATGATCGGGTGTGATAGGCTCTATGTTCAAATACAACGGGTGCAAAACAGTTGCACACGCGGAATACTCAGGTTATACTTGACGAGCCAAGCATATACAGATATGGCCTCGGAACACGGAGACCGAAAGGTCGAGCGTGAATCATATAGTAGATATGATCAACATAGTGATGTTCACCAATGAAGCTACTCCATCTCACGTGATGATCGGACATGGTTTAGTTGATTTGGATCACGTAATCACTTAGAGGATTAGAGGGATGTCTATCTAAGTGGGAGTTCTTAAGTAATATGATTAATTGAACTTTAATTTATCATGAACTTAGTCCTGGTAGTATTAGCATATCTATGTTGTAGATCAATAGCTCGCGTTGTTGTTTTCATATGTTTATTTTGATATGTTCCTAGAGAAAATTGTGTTGAAAGATGTTAGTAGCAATGATGTGGATTGGATCTGTGATCTGTGGTTTATCCTCATTGCTGCATAGAAGAATTATGTCCTTGATGCACCGCTAGGTGACGGACCTATTGCAGGAGCAGATGCAGACATTATGAACGTTTGGCTAGCTCAATATGATGACTACTTGATAGTTTAGTGCACCATGCTTAACGTCTTAGAATCGGGACTTCAAAGACGTTTTGAACATCATGGACCATATGAGATGTTCCAGGAGTTGAAGTTAATATTTCAAGCAAATACCCGAGTTGAGAGATATGAAGTCTCCAACAAGTTCTATAGCTAAAAAGATGGAGGAGAATCGCTCAACTAGTGAGCATGTGCTCAGATTGTCTGAGTACTACAATCGCTTGAATCAAGTGGGAGTTAATCTTCCAGATAAGATAGTGATTGACAGAATTCTCTAGTCACCATCACCAAGTTAGTAGAACTTCGTGATGAACTATGATATGCAAGGGATAATGGAAACGATTCCCAAGCTCTTTGTAATGCGGAAATTGACAAAGGTAGAAATCGAGAAAAACATCAAGTGTTGATGGTAGACAAGACCACTAGTTTCAAGAAAAGGGCAGAGGGAAGAAGGGGAACTTCAAGAAGAACAACAAGCAAGTTGCTGCTCAAGTGAAGAAGCCCAAGTCTGGTCCTAAGCCTAAGACTAAGTGTTTCTACTGCAAAGGGACTGGTCACTGGAAGCGGAACTACCCCAAGTGATTGGCAGATAAGAAGGATGGCAAAGTGAACATAAGTATATTTGATATACATGTTATTGATGTGTACTTTACTAGTGTTTATAGCAACCCCTCGGTATTTGATACTAGTTCAGTTGCTAAGATTAGTAACTCGAAACGGGAGTTGCAGAATAAACAGAGACTAGTTAAGGGTGAAGTGACGATGTGTGTCAGAAGTGGTTCCAAGATTGATATGATCATCATCGCACACTCCCTATACTTTCGGGATTAGTGTTGAACCTGAATAAGTGTTATTTGGTGTTTGCGTTGAGCATGAATATGATTTGATCATGTTTATTGTAATACAGTTATTCATTTAAGTAAGAGAATAAATTGTTGTTCTGTTTACATAAATAAAACCTTATATGGTTACACACCCAATGAAAATAGTTCGTTGGATCTCGATCGTAGTGATACACATAATCATAATATTGAAACCAAAAGATGCAAAGTTAATAATGATAGTGCAACTTATTTGTGGCATTGCCGTTTAGGTCATATTGGTGTAAAGTGCATGAAGAAACTCCATACTGATGGGTTTTTGGATCACTTGATTATGAATCAGTTGATGCTTGTGAACCATGCCTCATGGGCAAGATGACTAAAACGCCGTTCTCCGGAACTATGGAACGAGCAACTGACTTATTGGAAATAATACATACTGATGTATGAGATCCGATGAGTGTTAAGGCTTGTGGCGGGTATCATTATTTTCTGACCTTCACAGATGATTTGAGCAGATATGGGTATATCTACTTAATGAAACACAAGTCTAAAATATTTGGAAAGTTCAAAGAATTTCATAGTGGAGAATCATCGTAACAAGAAAATAAAAGTTTCTACGATATGATCGCAGAGGTAAAATATTTGAGTTACGAGTTTGGCCTTCAGTTAAAACAATGTGAAATAGTTTCACTACTCACGCCACCTAGAACACCACAGCATAATGGTGTGTCCGAACATCATAACCATACTTTATTAGATATGGTGCGATCTATGATGTCTCTTACCGATCTACCACTATCGTTTTGGGGTTATGCATTAAAGACAGTTGCATTCACATTTAAAAGGGCACCATCTAAGTCCGTTGAGACGACACAATCTGAATTGTGGTTTCGCAAGAAACCAAAGTTGTCGTTTCTTAAAGTTTGGGGTTGTGATGCTTATATGAAAAAGTTTCATCCTGATAAGCTCAAACCCAAATCGGAGAAATATGTCTTCATAGGATACCCAAAGGAGACTGTTGGGTACACCTTCTGTCACAGATCCGAAGGCAAATTATTCATTGCTGAGAATGGATCCTTTCTAGAGAAGGAGTTTCTCTCGAAAGAAGTGAGTGGGAGGAAAGTAGAACTTGATGAGGTAACTGTACCTACTCCCTTATTGGAAAGTAGTTCATCACAGAAATCGGTTCCTGTGACTACTAGATCGATTAGTGAGGAAGCTAATGATGATGATCATGTAACTTCAGATCAAGTTACTACCGAACCTCGTAGGTAAACCAGAGTGAGATCTGCACCAGAGTGGTACGGTAATCCAGTTCTGGAGGTCATGTTACTTGACCATGACGAGCCTACGAACTATGAGGAAGCGATGATGAGCCTAGATTCCTTGAAATGGCTTGAGGCCATGAAATCTGAGATGAGATCCGTGTATGAGAACAAAGTATGGACTTTGATTGACTTGCCCAATAATCGGTGAGCCATTGAGATTAAATGGATCTTCAAGAGGAAGACGGACGCTGATAGTAGTGTTACTGTCTACAAAGCTAGAATTGTCGCAAAAAGGTTTTCGACAAGTTCAAGGTGTTGACTACGATGAGAGTTTCTCACTCGTACCTATGCTTAAATCTGTCCGAATCATGTTAGCAATTGCCGCATTTTATGAAATCCGGCAAATGGATAAACAAAACTGCATTCCTTAATGGATTTATTAAAGAAGAGTTGTATATACAACCAGAAGGTTTTGTCAATCCTAAAGGTGCTAACAAAATGTGCAAGCTCCAGCGATCCATCTATGGACTGGTGCAAGCATCTCGGAGTTGGAATATGCGCTTTGATGAGATGATCAAAGCATATAGTTTTATACAGACTTGCGGTGAAGCCTGTATTTACAAGAAAGTGAGTGGGAGCACTACAACATTTCTGATAAGTATATGTGAATGACATATTGTTGATCGGAAATAATGTAGAATTATTCTGTGAAGCATAAAGGAGTGTTTTCAAAGAAGTTTTTCAAAGAAAGACCTCGGTGAAGCTGCTTACATATTAAGCATCAAGATCTATAGAGATAGATCAAGACGCTTGATAAATTTTTTCAATGAGTACATACCTTGACAATATTTTGAAGTAGTTCAAAAATGGAATAGTCAAAGAAAGAGTTCTTGGCTGTGTTACAAGGTGTGAAATTGAGTAAGACTCAAAGCCCGACCACGGCAGAAGATAGAAAGAGAATGAAAGTCATTCCCTATGCCTCAGCCATAGGTTCTATAAAGTATGCCATGCTGTGTACCAGATCTATTGTATACCCTACACTGTGTTAAGCAAGGGAGTACAATAGTGATCTAAGAGTAGATCACTGGACAGCGGTCAAAATTATCCTTAGTGGAATAAGGAAATATTTCTCAATTATGGAGGTGACAAAAGGTTTGTCGTAAAAAGTTACGTCGATGCAAGTTTTGAGACGGATCTGGATGACTCTAAGTCTCGATCTAGATACATATTGAAAGTGGGAGCAATTAGCTAGAGTAGCTCCGTGCAGAGCATTGTAGACATAGAATTCGCAAAATACTTACGGATCTGTATGTGACAGACCCGTTGACTAAAATTATCTCACAAGCAAAACATGATCACACCTTAGTACTCTTTGGGTGTTAATCACATAAACAATGTGAACTAGATTACTGACTCTAGTAAACCCTTTGGGTATAGGTCACATGACGATGTGAACTATGGGTGTTAATCACATGGTGATGTGAACTGTTAGTCTTGAATCACATGGCGATGTGAACTAGATTATTGACTCTAGTGCAAGTGGGAGACTGAAGGAAATATGCCCTAGAGGCAATAATAAAGTTATTATTTATTTCCTTATATCATGATAAATGTTTATTATTCATGCTAGAATTGTATTAACCAGAAACATAATACATGTGTGAATACATAGACAAACAGAGTGTCACTAGTATGCCTCTACTTGACTAGCTCGTTAATCGAAGATGGTTATGTTTCCTAACCATAAACAAAAGAGTTGTTATTTGATTAACGGGATCACATCATTAGAAGAATGATGTGATTGACATGACCCATTCCATTAGCTTAGCACCCGATCGTTTAGTACGTTGCTATTGCTTTCTTCATGACTTATACATGTTCCTATGACTATGAGATTATGCAACTCCCATTTGCCGGAGGAACACTTTGTGTGCTACCAAACGTCACAACGTAACTGGGTGATTATAAAGGAGCTCTACAGGTGTCTCCAAAGGTACATGTTGGGTTGGCGTATTTCGATATTAGGATTTGTCACTTCGATTGTCGGAGAGGTATCTCTGGGCCCTCTCGGTAATGCACATCACTTAAGCCTTGCAAGCATTGCAACTAATGAGTTAGTTGTAGGATGATGTATTACGGAACGAGTAAAGAGACTTGCCGGTAATGAGATTGAACTAGGTATTGAGATACCGACGGTCGAATCTCGGGCAAGTAACATACCGATGACAAAGGGAACAACGTATGTTGTTATGCGGTCTGACCGATAAAGATCTTCGTAGAATATGTGGGAGCCAATATGAGCATCCAGGTTCCGCTATTGGTTATTGACCGGAGACGTGTCTTGGTCATGTCTACATTGTTCTCGAACCCGTAGGGTCCGCACGCTTAAGGTTTCAATGACAGTTATATTACGAGTTATGCTTTTTGATGTACCGAAGTTTGTTCGGAGTCCCGGATGTGATCACGGACATGACGAGGAGTCTCAAAATGGTCGAGACATAAAGATTGATATATTGGAAGCCTATATTTGGATATCGGAAGTGTTCCGGGAGAAATCGGGATTTTACCGGAGTACCGGGAGGTTACCAAAACCCCTCGGGAGGTATATGGGCCTTAGTGGGCTTTAGTGGAAGAGAGGAGAGGTGGCCAAGGCTGGGCCGCGCGCCCCTCCCCCCTAGTCCGAATAGGACAAGGAGAGGGGGGCGGCGCCCCCCTTCCTTCTCTCTCTCCCCTTTCCCCCTTCCCGAATCCTATTCCAACTAGGAAAGGGGGGAATCCTACTCCCGGTGGGAGTAGGACTCCACACCTGGCGCGCCTCTCCTAGGGCCAGCCTCCTCCCCCCTAGCTCCTTTATATACAAGGGCACCTCTAGACACACAAGTTGACCCACATGATCATATTCTTAGCCGTGTGCGGTGCCCCCTTCCACCATAATCCTCGATAATATTGTAGCGGTGCTTAGGCGAAGCCCTGCGACGGTAGTACATCAAGATCGTCATCACGCCATCGTACTGACAGGACTCTTCCCCGACACTTTGCTGGATCGGAGTCCGGGGATCGTCATCGAGCTGAACGTGTGCTAGAACTCGGAGGTGCCATAGTTTCGGTGCTTGATCGGTCGGGCCGTGAAGACGTACGACTACATCAACCGCGTTGTGCTAATGCTTCCGCTGTCGGTCTACGAGGGTACGTAGGCAATACTCTCCCCTCTCGTTGCTATGCATCACCATGATCTTGCGTGTGCGTAGGATTTTTTTTTTGAAATTACTACGTTCCCCAACACTTTGTCCATGAGTTTTTTCTACGATGAACATAAACCCTGCAAATCACCGTGTTCAAATTTGGCACTTTTCCGGGTTCATTTATAATATGTAGGGGATTATGTGCATTTTCTAGGTCTTAATGCACATAATTCAAATTCAAACAATCGGTGCATGAAAAGGAGCACAAGAACGGTCTGGAAAACCATGATCGTGCTATTTAGTAAATTCTCATGCCTTTCACAAGGATGTTGGGGAACATAGTAATTTAAAAAAATTCCTACGCACACGCAAGATTATGGTGATGCATAGCAACAAGAGGGGAGAGTGTTGTCCACATACCCTCGTAGACCGTAAGAGGAAGCATTATGAAAACGCGGTTTATGTAGTCGTACGTCTTCACGATCGACCGATCCTAGTACCGAACGTACGACACCTCCTCGATCTATACACGTTTGGCTCGGTGACGTCCCACAAACTCACGCTCCAGTAGAGCTTCGAGGGAGAGCTTCGTCAGCACGACGTCATGATGACGGTGATGATGAATTTACCAGCGCAGGGCTTCGCCTAAGCACTACAATGATATGACTGAGGTGGAATATGGTGGAGGGGGACACTGCACATGGCTTGGAACAATCAACTTGTGTGTTCTAGGGTGCCCCCTGCCCCCGTATATAAAGGAGCAAGGGGGAGGCCGGACGGCCCTTGGTGCGCCCAAGGAGAGGAGGAATCCTCCTCCTTGTAGGAGTAGGATTCATCCTTTCCTAGTACTACTAGGAAGGGGGAATGGGGAAGGAAGGAAAGGGAGAGGGAGAGGGAAAGAGGGGCTGCGCCCCCTCCCCTAGTCCTATTCGGACTCCCCTTGGGGGGGCGCCACCTCCTGGGATGCTGCCCTCTCTCTCCCCTAAGGCCCACTAAGGCCCAATACTTCCCTGGGGGTTCCGGTAACCCCTCCAGCACTCTGGTTTTCTCCGAAATCACCCGAAACACTTTCGGTGTCCGAATATAGCCGTCCGACATATCGATCTTTATTTGCTCGACCATTTCGAGACTCCTCGTCATGTCCGTGATCATATCCGGGACTCTGAACTACCTTTGGTACATCAAAACTTATAAACTCATAATACCGATCGTCACCGAACGTTAAGCGTGCGGACCCTACGGGTTCGAGAACTATGTAGACATGACCGAGACTCACTTCCGGTCAATAACCAATAGCGAAACCTGGATGCTCGTATTGGTTCCTACATATTCTACAAAGATCTTTATCGGTCAAACCGCATAACAACATACGTTGTTCCCTTTGTCATCGGTATGTTACTTGCCCGAGATTTGATCATCGGTATCTCAATACCTAATTCAATCTCGTTATCGGCAAGTCTCTTTACTCGTTCTGTAATGCATCATCCTACAACTAACTCATTAGTCACAATGCTTGCAAGGCTTATAGTGATGTGCATTACCGAGAGGGCCCAGAGATACCTCTCCGATACTCGGAGTGACAAATCCTAATCTCGATCTATGCCAACTCAACAAACACCATTGGAGACACCTATAGAGCACCTTTAGAATCACCCGGTTACGTTGTGACGTCTAGTAGCACACAAAGTGTTCCTCCGGTATTCGGGAGTTGCATGATCTCATAGTCACAGGAACATGTATAAGTTATGGAGAAAGCAATAGCAACAAACTAAACGATCATCGTGCTAAGCTAACGGATGGGTCAAGTCAATCACATTATTCTCTAATGATGTGATCCCGTTAATCAAATGACAACTCATGTCTATGGTTAGGAAACATAACCATCATTGATTCAACGAGCTAGTCAAGTAGCGGCAAACTAGTGACACTCTGTTTGTCTATGTATTCACACATGTACTAAGTTTCCGGTTAATACAATTCTATCATGAATAATAAACATTTATCATGATATAAGGAAATATAAATAACAACTTTATTATTGCCTCTAGGGCATATTTCCTTCAGTCTCCCACTTGCACTAGAGTCAATAATCTAGTTCACATCGTCATGTGATTTAACACCAATAGTTCACATCTTTATGTGATTAGTTCACATCTCCATGTGACTAACACCCAAAGGGTTTACTAGAGTCAATAATCTAGTTCACATCGCTATGTGATTAACACCCAAAGAGTGGTCATGTTTTGCTTATGAGAGAAATTTAGTCAACGGGTCTGCCACATTCAGAGCCGTATGTATTTTGCAAATTTTCTATGTCTACAATGCTTTGCACGGAGGTACTCTAGCTAATTGCTCCTACTTTCGATATGTATCTATATCGAGACTTAGAGTCATCCAGATCGGTGTCAAAGCTTGCATCGACGTAACTCTTTACGATGAACTCTTTGTCACCTTCATAACCGAGAAACATTTACTGATTCCACTAAGGATATTTTTGACTGCTGTCCAGTGATCCACTCTTGGATCACTATTGTACCCTCTTGCCAAACTTATGGTGAGGTACACAATAGGTCTGGTACACAACATATCATACTTTATAGAACCTATGACTGAGGCATAGGGAATGACTTTTCATTCTCTTTCTATTTTTTGCCGTGGTCGGGTTTTGAGTCTTTACTTAACTTCACACCTTGCAACACAGGCAAAAACTCCCCCTTTGACTTTTCCATTTTGAACTACTTCAACATCTTGTCAAGGTATGTACTCATTGAAAATATATCAAGTGTCTTGATCTATCTCTATAGATCTTGATGCTCAATATGTAAGTAGCTTCATATTGAGGTCTTTCTTTGAAAAACTCTTTTCAAACACTCCTTTATGCTTTCCAGAAAATTCTACATTATTTCCAATCAACAATATGTCATTCACATATACTTATCAGAAATGCTGTAGTGCTCCCACTCACTTTCTTATAAATATAGGCTTCACCACAAGTCTGTATAAAACCATATGCTTTGATCACTTTATCAAAGTATATATTCCAACTTCGGGATGCTTGCACCAGTCCATAGATGGATCGTTGGAGCTTGCACACTTTGTTAGCACCTTTAGGATTTATAAAACCTTCTTGTTGCATCATATACAACTCTTCTTTAAGAAATCCATTAAGGAATGCAGTTTTGACATCCATTTGCCAGATTTCATAAAATGTGGCAATTGCTAACATGATTCGGACAGACTTAAGCATCACTACGAGTGAGTAAATCTCATCGTAGTCAACATCTTTAACTTGTCGAAAACCTTATGCAACAACTCGAGCTTTGTAGATAGTAACACTACTATCAGTGTCTGTCATCCTCTTGAAAATCCATTTATTCTTAATGGATCACCGATCAACGGGCAAGTCAATCAAAGTCCATACTTTCTTCTAATACATGGATCTCATCTCAGGTTTCATGGCTTCAAGCCATTTCAAGGAACCTGGGCTCATCATCGCTTCCTCATAGTTCGTAGGGTCGTCATGGTCAAGTAACATGACCTCCAGAACAGGATTACCGTACCACTCTGCGCGGAACGTATTCTGGTTGACCTACGAGGTTCAGTAGTAACTTGATCTGAAGTTTCATGATCATCATCATTAACTTCCTCACTAATTGGTGTAGGAATCACTAGAACTAATTTCGGTGATGAACTACTTTCCAATTCGGGAGAAGGTATAATTACCTCATCAAGTTTTACATTCCTCCTAATCACTTGTTTTGAGAGAAAATTCTCTAGAAAGGATCCATTCTTAGCAACGAATATCTTGCCTTCGGATCTATGATAGAAGGTGAGGGAGTCCTGGATTAGGGGGTCTCCGGACAGTCGGACTATATCCTTTGGCCGGACTGTTGGACTATGAAGATACAAGATTGAAAACTTCGTCTCGTGTCTGGATGGGACTCTACTTGGCGTGGAAGGCAAGCTAGGCAATACGGATATGTATATCTCCTCCCTTGTAACCGACCTTGTGTAACCCTAGCCCCCTCCGGTGTCTATATAAACCGGAGGGTTTAGTCCGTAGGACAACATACAATCATACCATAGGCTAGCTTCTAGGGTTTAGCCTCTATGATCTCGTGGTAGATCAACTCTTGTAATACTCATATCATCAAGAACAATCAAGCAGGACGTAGGGTATTACCTCCATCAAGAGGGCCCGAACCTGGGTAAACAGCGTGTCCCCTGCCTCCTGTTACCATCCGCCTTAGACACACAGTTCGGGACCCCCTACCCGAGATCCACCGGTTTTGACACCGACATTGGTTCTTTCATTGAGAGTTCCACTATGCCGTCACCATAAGGCTCAATGGATCCTTCGATCATCAGTAACGATGCGGTCTAGGGTGAGGTTTTCCTCCCCGGACAGATCCTCGTATTCGGCGGCTTCGCACTGCGGGCCAATTCGCTTGGCCATCTGGAGCAGATCGAGAGCTACGCCCCTGGCCATCAGGTCAGATTTGGAAACTTGAATTACACGGACGACATTCGCAGAGACTTGATCTTCGACGGATTCGAGCCCATGTCGGACGCGCCGCACAGTCGCGACGAGCATGACGTAACCCTGTTGTCGGACAATGTTCGGGAGATCGCATCTGCAACTACTCCGGCCATTAATCCGAAGCAAGTCACGCCATCCAAGAGCGGAGGGATGGACCCTGCCATGGAGGCCGCACTCTTAGTGGCGATAGAGCCGGATACTGACTTCACCCCTTATGAGAGCCATGTCGCCGAACCACTGGATTCATCTCCGGCCATGGACTCCGAGCCGCTTACATCCGTACCCGTCGAATCTGACTGTGCGCCAATCATGGAGTTCACCTTCGCGGATATCTTTCAGCACTCGCCCTTCGGTGATGTGCTAAATTCATTAAGGTCTCTCTCCCTATCAGGAGAACCTTGGCTGAACTATGTTCGGCTATAATGGGATGCGGACGATGAAGAAATTTGCTGCCCACCCACCACCCACTTAGTAGCCACTGTCGACGACTTAACCGGCATGCTCGACTTCGACTCCGAGGACTTCGACGGTATGGACGACAACACCGGAGACGAACAGGAACCACCGCCCACAGGGTGCTGGACCGCCACCTCAGCATATGATATATACATGGTGGACACCCCCAATGTCAGGACCCGACTCAATGCCACATCGATCTAGCATGTAACACCTCATATCACTTTGCGGCCTCACGCACGGTATTCCCACGGGTGTCGCCTTACCTTTGCCCGGGACCGTTTGCGCCTTTTGGCACACGTATATGACAGTGTCGCTAGCATCCATATGATAAGGAGCCCGGGCTGACATGGCTAGTCGTAAACCCAAAGTGGCACAAACTTACAGGGACAGGCATCCATGACCCAGCATCAAACGTGTCGGTCATCAGTGAGTGAATCCAGGCTGTAGCACTGGGCTAGCAGGACTCCGGTGAACCGGGCTGTAGCAGGCTAACAGGACTCCGGTATTCATCGCGTGACATTTCCCCGAAGGGACAGACACAGGAACGAAGAAGGACACATGCCGGCCAGCCTAAGTGTTCCGGAGCAGTAGCAAGCTACCATGGCTCAGTGGAAACACTAGGAGACATTTCCCGGTAAGAGAGGCTACTAAGGATAAACAACTAGATGGTCAGATCCCACACATACCAAGCATTTCAATAACATACACACAATATGCTCGATATGTGCAATACAACATGGCATCACAAAATGACTCTACGACTCAAGTAGTTTATTCAATAGGCTCCGAGGAGCGAGATATTACAAACATGGGTCTCATGACCCAACACTCAGAGCATACAAGTCAAAGCACAAGCGGAAGCTATCATGTCTGAGTACAGACAACTATAAATGAAAAAGGCTGAGAAGCCTGACTATCTATCAGATCCTGCCGAGGGCACAAGATCGTAGCTGAGGTATCAAGCTAAACGTCGAAGTCCACGTGAAACTACTAGCGAGACCGAAGTCTCTCTGGAAAAACATAAAATAGGCAAACGTGAGTACAAATGTACCCAGCAAGACTTACATCAGAACTATCTACATATGCATCATTATCAACAAAGGGATGGTGGGGTTTAACTGCAGCAAGCCAGCTTTGACTCGGTGGCTATCCTAAACTACGACTGCAATGTAACTCTTTTGAGGTGGCGCACACGAGTCCACATATTCACCATAGCAATACACCACTATGGATCCGCTCCCGTCTCCCTACGAGAACGCCATCCATAGCACTCACGCTTATCTTGCGTATTTTAGAGTATCCACTTTCACTTGTCTATGAACTGATATAAGCAACCCAGAGGTCCTTTTCCGTGGACACGGCTATTCGAATAGATTAGGTTAACCCTGCAGGGGTGTACTTCTTCACACACGCTCTCACCACTTACCGCCGTTTACACGACATGTACTCGGCAACCTTCAAGCGGAAGCCCAACGTGGGTGTCGGCCACGGCCTGCCTAAACACTCAAGTCTCTAGTCCAGGTTTATCGCCTATTCGGGTTCCATCCATGAGGAGATCCGGCCGGAGTTTCGCTCACAGCCCCAAACGATGTGTACAGGGTTCCGTGACACCAAACGGGTGCCCGGTTTACCCGGCCACGTGCCTACCGCATCACAGCCCACCCCTACGGTCAGCGCTGCCCACGGCCTCCAGCATACTACAAACACCAGAAACTACTTGCAACTCCTGGACAGAGGACAAGGGTGATCAAGAAGCCGAGAGGGTCCATTGGTTTCGGGCCCAATGCGTGGTAGTAGCTGAATCATGGATCACAAACACAGAACTCAGTTCCTGAGGACGGCTGCAATGAGACAACCCACCATGTACTCCTACATGGCCTCTCACCGCTACCTTTACCAAATCGTGTTCACACACTTAGCTCACACACAGTAGGACAGGTTCACACGCCTCTGATTCATCCCCGATGAATCAGACCTGACTCAACTCTAAGCAATAGCAGGCATGACAAACAAACATGAATGAGTAGGCACATCAGGGCTCAAACAACTCCTACTCATGCTAGTGGGTTTCATCTATTTACTGTGGCAATGACAGGTCATGCAAAGGACAAAGGGGTTCAGCTACCGCAGCAAGTAACAGATGAATCGGTGTTGTCCTAATGCAGTAAAAGAGAGCAGGAGCGAGAGAGTAGGATTGTATCGGAATGAACAAGGGGGTTTTGCTTGCCTGGCACTTCTGAAGATAACATTGAGTCTTCATCAGTGTCAACGATCACATCATCGGTATCGCGTCTATCGAGAGGGGACAAATACCGGCAACACAGAAAGGAACACAATCAATGCAATGCACAATATGATGCATGCTCATGACATGGCAATATGAATGTGTTTTGAGCTAATGCAACTAGCAACAGATTAAATGAAGTTGGTTTGAATATAAAATTCAAATTCAAACTCCATATGTGATTATTCAAATGCCATTCACTTCATTTGCCCTAAACAGTAGTGATAAGTTGTTCTAACATGCATGAAAATGGTACAGATGGATTCCTTGAATTTTTCTGATAATTTTTCATATATAATTTATTTAATTTGGAGTTACGGTTGAATTTCTATGATTTTTAGAAGTTTTAGGCATTTTCTGGAATTATAAATCATTTCCTAATTTATTTAATTCCAGAAATACTTTACTGCGTCAGCATGACGTCGGCATGACGTCAGCAAGTCAACAGGGGCCGGTCAGGGTCAAACCTGACGTGTGGGGTCCACACGTCAGTGACACAGGGGCTAATCCCGCGTTGACCCGGGCTTTGACCCACTACGGGGCCCACTGTCAGTGGCTGTGGGGGGTGTTTAGAGCGTCATTAGTGCTAATTAGGCGTGCCACGTCGGCAGTCGCCGGGGTTTCGCCGGCGGCGACCATTCCGCACGGCGGGGGAGCGCCGGACTTGCGCTAGGGCATCGGATCGACGCGCCAAGGGCACCAGGAGGTAGCCCGCGCCCGTGCGCATCTAGGGGAACCAACGGAAGGTGCGGGGGTGGCCGGAATCAGCAACGGCGGCGAGCGAGGCGGCGGCCGGAGCTCGGGCGAGGTCGGGTTTGGCGTTCGGGGGCACGGGAGGGAAGCTAGTGGCGGCTACGGGCTCCTGGAGACGTGTTGGGTGCGGTGGTGTGCTCGGCTTCGAGCTGCAACGGCTCCAGCCACGGTGGTGACGAGGCACGGCGGCGGCGAGCTCTCGGGTCCGGCGGAAGCAATGGCTAGAGCGGCCCAACGGCATGGGAAGAAGAGGGGAACGGTTCAGTGGCTCACCGCGATTCTTCTGGTGCTGCTGGCGAGGCAGGGGAGGCACGGGGTCCGGCGAATCGACGGAGGGGAGCTTCGGTGGCCGGCGACGGAACGGCGATGGTGGCGGCGTTGCAAGGCTTCCGGAGGGCCGTGGGTCGGTGGGGAGGAAGGAGGGGGTCGAGGCGGAGCTCGTGGGTGTGTCGGAGAGGCTAGGGGTGGCCGGTGGCCACGAGAGAGCTCGTCGGCGGCGGCGGGTGTGTTCGGTGGCTGCGCGCGAGAGAGCCAGAGGAGGAGAGGAGCTCGGGGAGAGAGTGAGAGGCCTGGGGGGGGTGCGTGGCGTCGCGGACGGGATCCAGGGCAACGAGAGGAAGCAGGAGGTGGCTAGGGGGGAAGCAGGAGGTGGCCGAGGCAGCGTCGGCGAGCGCCACGCCTCGCCTCTGTTCGTCCTCCTGGCAGAGGAGGAAGAGGACAAAGGAGGAGGAGGTGGGCTGGGCCGGCTGGGGGAGCTGGGCCGGTTCTGGTGGCTGCGCGGGTAAGGCCAGGTAGGCTTGCTCTTTTTTATTTTTTTTGTTCTGTTTGTTTTATTTAATTTATTTTGCCACTGTTTTGAATTAAAATAATAATTCAAACAATGCCAAAGCTCCTCTGAATATTTTATATTGCTAGATGGACTTTTCCAAAAGCTTATAAAATATTTCAGGGGGTATTTGAAATTATATTCTATTTATATGAATATAATTCAAATTCAAATAGCTAATGATTTAAATCCAAAGTCCAAAAATAATCCCTTAAAAATGTTCAATATTTTGGTTGGGACCAGAATCCTTACCAAAAATTATCAAACATTTAAAAAGAGCATTTTGAAGCAATGAATGAGATTTCTAGGGTTTTTGCCCCTCTTTTATTTAAGTTTTTGAGGCTTTCAAAATTCCCTCAGTTCAAATTTTCAGAATTTAAACATGATGCACACATGAGCTAGCCTAGAGCATTACCAGAAGCTAGGGATGTGACAACTCACCCCCACTAAACAAGAATCTCATCTCGAGATTCAGGCGTAGGGTAAGGTGAAAGGTAAACGCAACTAGTATGATCTTCACGATCCAGGGTGCCCTTCAGTTGAACGTTGATTCATTCACCACTATTGTCTTGTCGTCTTGCTCTGGGAATTCCTGCCAACATGACATGGAGGAAAGAAGGAAACTCTAGAAGGGTCGATCTTCTTGAAGATCGAACAACTCACGGAATGAGACATAGGACCATCTCTCGGGTTGAGACACGAGATACACATCAAGAGGGGTGGAAAGAAACGGATGACGAAGGTTCACTAGGTGGACAACAATTCCACACTTAAGAAGGTGGTAATCGGTTGTCAACGTAGCGAGGAGTTGAGTTGCCATGATACCACAATGAGACACCTTCGGAACCGTGACTCGTAGATTATTATCTTAAGTGGCGAAAAGAATTACTTTTGATTCAGAGATCATTGAAACTCTTTAAACCAGCCTAAGACAATTCTCGAGCGATCGTTTGGAGGGGGTCGGTAGAATGGCATACTCGGACTTGGATGATGTGGATTACCTTGTTGAAGACAACGTAATGGATGAATTTTGCTTATCGCCGGAAATGGAAGAGACCCATGGTAGAATGGCACATTGGCGGTGCAAGCTGGGAACAAAATGCAAATGCTGGGAATGATTCTGGTAACTGGGGAAGAACCCAACAATAGAGAGTGAATTCACTGTTGGAGTGGTTATAGCATAACCGAGGAAATCTGGGGCAATCCCAGCTAGTGCCGATGATAAGACGTAGCGCTTGTGCGTGCTCTCAAGAACTTGAGCATTTCCACAATCATCAAGGTTTTATCAACAACCGCGTCAAGGGTGCTGACAACACAACATACTACCATGATGAATAGCGATGGACGATGCAGATGCGAAGGAGGATAACACTTTCTCAGATTTCACCTTAGCGAGGCCAAGCAAATAAAATCTGGATGATCGACCGAGAGACATTTAGCACTCCGCTTCTAATGTTCTCCTTGATGTGCTAGCATAACCCATTCATAGATATGGTTTGATATCTAGAACATCAAGTAAAAGGTCGGACTTCGGGATCACAAAATCCATAGGGGCAACTAGGGAGTAAATCCTACGAAATCCCTATGGGGAGGTGGCCAACTTCATCAATCAAGATATTATAATAACAGGTCTTCCGGCTGGGTGTGTTGGCCACGACATCCACTTTACCGGTTATTGCGCGACCAATATTATAATTCTTGGGAAATATTCCAACCATCATATCTGCCTGAGATTCAGATCTGGTTGGTGTTAGGATATTCCAGACTCATCGAGTCTAGGAAGAAAAATGAAAGTTTGCAACACAAATCGACGAGATGACGTTGCGGGATTCTCGGGAGATGAACTACGATAGCAAGCTCCAAAACATGAGCTGGTTCTGCTACAAACATGTGAACACGTTGTCCCAGACAAGCATGACCACATAGTAGTCTTATAATAAAACACTACCGAGTTCAGGAGGGGGAACCATCAACGAGGGTATCGAAGTTCTTTCATAAGTCCGGATTAGCTCTTATGAAGGAACTCCTTCTCCTTGAACAAATCAATCAGTGGCTTGGTGTGCTAGGGATACATATAGATTGAAGGTTGCAAGTCTTCAAACCACAGCATTCTTCGCACGTGTGCATGACTGATTTGGAATGATTCCAAAGAAAGCAACATTGACTTTCTCGAATCCACGGCGGCAACTTGCATCAGATGCACATGAATTAAAGGAAGTCACTACCTTCATCCAAACATATGCTTCATGAGCTAGCATGAACAAATGCTTTCAAAAGTTTCCAACACTAGCTTAATGTTCAGCAAAATTATGGAGAAGACAAGGATGTTGTCAATGGGCACAACAACAATTCATCTGGGTTTCCTTTTAAAAGGAATTCCATAGTTAAGTGAACAAGTGATAGCATTGGTCAGACCTAAAAGATATAATGGTGTATGCTCGAGGGATCAACCACGAATAAGACAACATTACGAGCATCGTTGGTACTGATTTGATTTGACGATAGCCCACACTCAAATCAAAGGATTGATAAGACAATAGGTCCAGCAACTGATCACAAGGACCAATCGATGAAGATATCATCTTTCTTCAACACACACTACACAAGAATATCCCTTTGGAACGAACTAAGTCAGACAAGCTTTTATCTTCCAACTCTCCAAGTTGTTGTCTAGCTTAACCAACTAGCTCAGGGATATCTAACACCGATTCTTGGAGAGAAGGTGGTTCACAAGAAACCAACTTGATCACGAACTCAACATAGCGGTCAGGTGACAACCCGGTAACACCTCCAAGAAGATATTTGGAAAGTCACGAAACCACCGGTATGTTACTAAGCTCGAGAACAATCTTGCTTTTGAGGGCAAGACGACATGATCAAATGGGTGAGGACTTGACAAGATCCTAACTCATCAATCGAAGGGTGCACCGAAATAAGGACTAGGTAGCACGATCAGTCTTAGAAGGATGATTCGAAAACCAACATACTAAGAATGAAATTATTATCCTTTAACTACCAAGCAACAGAGTTGCTAGCAGTATTGATTTCACACATCACAATTCATTTGTCGGTATTCCGGTTGCATCAACACGAGGGCCGAGGAATGAACAGTGATGGCAAGAAGTATCACTGTACCAAGAGTTCATGGGATGGTGTGCAATTCCTATAACAATCTCGATATAAAATATGTAATACTCCAAGGTAGAGCAGAACCAAAAGCTGGATTGGCATTTGATCTGCGGAATACAACTACTTTGACCCAATCCTAGATATGGAAGAGGTACTGGAGTTTGTTTCTCCTAGTCATTCCGGAATAGAATGGCTTGACAGACCACAAGAGTCATAGGCATCGATGAACGAACGCACGCATACTCTTGACTATCAATTGATAGACGAGGGTCAGAATGCAACTAAAGAGAACAACTCAAAGGAACATATAACTTTCTGAGTTGTGGATGCATAGATTAGTATGTCGAACCAAGTTCAACATATTTCTTCCGGATAACCCATGCAGAAAGGTAGAACTGGCAGAGTCACGATTTATGAATGGAGAACTCCTCAAGAGTACTCTAATTGTGATTTTTTTTGATCCAATAAACATCTGCCATAAGCAGTTCATAGTATTTGGAAGAAGGAAATACCACGGACCTCGAGGACTATCGCAAAGGTTACTAATATCCTAAAGGAACTAGCAATTACTATCAACATGAAGTAAGTAGAGTGAATCTCGGGTTCAAAGCCCAAGGAGTAGAATACCTACTACTAAGTGGCATCACGGGATGCTTTCGAGAATAAAAGCCAGAATCATCACACTGGGACACAAAACATTGCTAGATTACTAGGTGACTCCCTAAAACACCTAGGGTCATAATAATAGCTCCAACATATATGTCAAGGCAATAATTTACCTCAACTCACCGATTAGTGTGGTTAATCTGGCCCAAAGGAACATCGGAATGGGAGGAAGGAATTTGCAAATGCTTCAGACTATTCAGAAACGTGGGGTGACTCGGACAGCATAACGGCTGTAAATGCTCAGAAAAGATTTGAGACATTCACAAAAATGGTGGCATAACCACTCAAAGGCACAATATCAAGGTTTCGAGATCAACAATTTAACATACGGAAGTAATAGGAACTGAAACGAGGCTTAAGTCCAACAATTCTATAGGTCTACGGATTGGTAACACGTGATCCTAATAGAAAGAAGAGATAGCCTAGTTCTTAATCCCCGCAGGAAAGATAAGATGACTCAGATCAGAAGGGCATGAGGTATAAGGAGTAAAAAGAGCCTTACGTTCCATCCCACAATCAATTCCCTTATATAACTAAAGAATTTCTAGACTCAACTTCGACCAGTTTGGCTTGGTAATCCTACAGGCAGTCAAGCTCTGATACCAACGCTGTCAGGACCCCGACTCAATGCCACATCGATCTAGCATGTAACACCTCATATCACTTTGCGGCCTCACGCACGGTATTCCCACGGGTGTCGCCTTACCTTTGCCCGGGACCGTTTGCGCCTTTTGGCACACGTATATGACAGTGTCGCTAGCATCCATATGATAAGGAGCCCGGGCTGACATGGCTAGTCGTAAACCCAAAGTGGCACAGACTTACAGGGACAGGCATCCATGACCCAGCATCGAACGTGTCGGTCATCAGCGAGTGAATCCAGGCTGTAGCACTGGGCTAGCAGGACTCCGGTGAACCGGGCTGTAGCGGGCTAACAGGACTCCGGTATTCATCGCGTGACATTTCCCCGAAGGGACAGACACAGGAACGAAGAAGGACACATGCCGGCCAGCCTAAGTGTTCCGGAGCAGTAGCAAGCTACCATGGCTCAGTGGAAACACTAGGAGACATTTCCCGGTAAGAGAGGCTACTAAAGATAAACAACTAGATGGTCAGATCCCACACATACCAAGCATTTCAATAACATACACACAATATGCTCGATATGTGCAATACAACATGGCATCACAAAATGACTCTACGACTCAAGTAGTTTATTCAATAGGCTCCGAGGAGCGAGATATTACAAACATGGGTCTCATGACCCAACACTCAGAGCATACAAGTCAAAGCACAAGCGGAAGCTATCATGTCTGAGTACAGACAACTATAAATGAAAAAGGCTGAGAAGCCTGACTATCTATCAGATCCTGCCGAGGGCACAAGATCGTAGCTGAGGTATCAAGCTAAACGTCGAAGTCCACGTGAAACTACTAGCGAGACCGAAGTCTCTCTGCAAAAACATAAAATAGGCAAACGTGAGTACAAATGTACCCAGCAAGACTTACATCAGAACTATCTACATATGCATCATTATCAACAAAGGGATGGTGGGGTTTAACTGCAGCAAGCCAGCTTTGACTCGGTGGCTATCCTGAACTACGACTGCAAGTAACTTTTTGAGGTGGCGCACACGAGTCCACATATTCACCATATCAATACACCACTATGGATCCGCTCCCGTCTCCCTACGAGAACGCCATCCATAGCACTCACGCTTATCTTGCGTATTTTAGAGTATCCACTTTCACTTGTCTATGAACTGATATAAGCAACCCAGAGGTCCTTTTCCGTGGACACGGCTATTCGAATAGATTAGGTTAACCCTGCAGGGGTGTACTTCTTCACACACGCTCTCACCACTTACCGCCGTTTACACGACATGTACTCGGCAACCTTCAAGCGGAAGCCCAACGTGGGTGTCGGCCACGGCCTGCCTAAACACTCAAGTCTCTAGTCCAGGTTTATCGCCTATTCGGGTTCCATCCATGAGGAGATCCGGCCGGAGTTTCGCTCACAGCCCCAAACGATGTGTACAGGGTTCCGTGACACCAAACGGGTGCCCGGTTTACCCGGCCACGTGCCTACCGCATCACAGCCCACCCCTACGGTCAGCGCTGCCCACGGCCTCCAGCATACTACAAACACCAGAAACTACTTGCAACTCCTGGACAGAGGACAAGGGTGATCAAGAAGCCGAGAGGGTCCATTGGTTTCGGGCCCAATGCGTGGTAGTAGCTGAATCATGGATCACAAACACAGAACTCAGTTCCTGAGGACGGCTGCAATGAGACAACCCACCATGTACTCCTACATGGCCTCTCACCGCTACCTTTACCAAATCGTGTTCACACACTTAGCTCACACACAGTAGGACAGGTTCACACGCCTCTGATTCATCCCCGATGAATCAGACCTGACTCAACTCTAAGCAATAGCAGGCATGACAAACAAACATGAATGAGTAGGCACATCAGGGCTCAAACAACTCCTACTCATGCTAGTGGGTTTCATCTATTTACTGTGGCAATGACAGGTCATGCAAAGGACAAAGGGGTTCAGCTACCGCAGCAAGTAACAGATGAATCGGTGTTGTCCTAATGCAGTAAAAGAGAGCAGGAGCGAGAGAGTAGGATTGTATCGGAATGAACAAGGGGGTTTTGCTTGCCTGGCACTTCTGAAGATAACATTGAGTCTTCATCAGTGTCAACGATCACATCATCGGTATCACGTCTATCGAGAGGGGACAAATACCGGCAACACAGAAAGGGAACACAATCAATGCAATGCACAATATGATGCATGCTCATGACATGGCAATATGAATGTGTTTTGAGCTAATGCAACTAGCAACAGATTAAATGAAGTTGGTTTGAATACAAGATTCAAATTCAAACTCCATATGTGATTATTCAAATGCCATTTACTTCATTTGTGCCTAAACAGTAGCTGATAAGTTGTTCTAACATGCATGAAAATGGTACAGATGGATTCCTTGAATTTTTCTGATAATTTTTCATATATAATTTATTTAATTTGGAGTTACGGTTGAATTTCTATGATTTTTAGAAGTTTTAGGCATTTTCTGGAATTATAAATCATTTCCTAATTTATTTAATTCCAGAAATACTTTACTGCGTCAGCATGACGTCGGCATGACGTCAGCAAGTCAACAGGGGCCGGTCAGGGTCAAACCTGACGTGTGGGGTCCACACGTCAGTGACACAGGGGCTAATCCCGCGTTGACCCGGGCTTTGACCCACTACGGGGCCCACTGTCAGTGGCTGTGGGGGGTGTTTAGAGCGTCATTAGTGCTAATTAGGCGTGCCACGTCGGCAGTCGCCGGGGTTTCGCCGGCGGCGACCATTCCGCACGGCGGGGGAGCGCCGGACTTGCGCTAGGGGCATCGGATCGACGCGCCAAGGGCACCAGGAGGTAGCCCGCGCCCGTGCGCATCTAGGGGAACCAACGGAAGGTGCGGGGGTGGCCGGAATCAGCAACGGCGGCGAGCGAGGCGGCGGCCGGAGCTCGGGCGAGGTCGGGTTTGGCGTTCGGGGGCACGGGAGGGAAGCTAGTGGCGGCTACGGGCTCCTGGAGACGTGTTGGGTGCGGTGGTGTGCTCGGCTTCGAGCTGCAACGGCTCCAGCCACGGTGGTGACGAGGCACGGCGGCGGCGAGCTCTCGGGTCCGGCGGAAGCAATGGCTAGAGCGGCCCAACGGCATGGGAAGAAGAGGGGAACGGTTCAGTGGCTCACCGCGATTCTTCTGGTGCTGCTGGCGAGGCAGGGGAGGCACGGGGTCCGGCGAATCGACGGAGGGGAGCTTCGGTGGCCGGCGACGGAACGGCGATGGTGGCGGCGTTGCAGGGCTTCCGGAGGGCCGTGGGTCGGTGGGGAGGAAGGAGGGGGTCGAGGCGGAGCTCGTGGGTGTGTCGGAGAGGCTAGGGGTGGCCGGTGGCCACGAGAGAGCTCGTCGGCGGCGGCGGGTGTGTTCGGTGGCTGCGCGCGAGAGAGCCAGAGGAGGAGAGGAGCTCGGGGAGAGAGTGAGAGGCCTGGGGGGGGTGCGTGGCGTCGCGGACGGGGTCCAGGGCAACGAGAGGAAGCAGGAGGTGGCTAGGGGGGAAGCAGGAGGTGGCCGAGGCAGCGTCGGCGAGCGCCACGCCTCGCCTCTGTTCGTCCTCCTGGCAGAGGAGGAAGAGGACAAAGGAGGAGGAGGTGGGCTGGGCCGGCTGGGGGAGCTGGGCCGGTGGTGGCGCCAGGTAAGGTTTCTCTTCTCTCTCTGTCTTTTTCTAATTATTTCAGTTTTCTATTTTGCAGGTTTGTTTTGAATTTGGTTTTGAAACCAATTCAATTTATTTTGCTTCTGACAATATTTTTAGGAGCTAAAAGAATTTAAAACAATGCTCCACAAAATATTTCAGAATTATTGGACCTATATTTATTTAATAGTAGATATAAATCCAATTCAAATAGCTAATGATTTAAATCCAAAGTCCCAAAAATAATCCCTTAAAAATGTTCAATATTTTGGTTGGGACCAGAATCCTTACCAAAAATTATCAAACATTTAAAAAGAGCATTTTGAAGCAATGAATGAGATTTCTAGGGTTTTTGCCCCTCTTTTATTTAAGTTTTTGAGGCTTTCAAAATTCCCTCAGTTCAAATTTTCAGAATTTAAACATGATGCACACATGAGCTAGCCTAGAGCATTACCAGAAGCTAGGGATGTGACACCCAAAGAAGGCAATGGCGACGAGACAGTAGAGGATGACCCCTCCAAGAAGCAACCCAAACACCGACGTCAGCGGCGCCGCTCTAAGTCCCGCCACAACAAGAGCAGTGATACCGGCACAGGAGATACTAACACCCCGGATAGTGCCGAAGACAACAACAATCCCCTCCAGCGCGATGTAGAGCCGGAGGACGAACAAGCTAGCCCCCCAAAGCGGGCAGCAGATGGAGAACCGGAGGAGGAAAATTACATGCCTCTCTCCGAAGATGAGGCGAGCCTCGGCGACGAAGAATTTATCGTGCCTGAGGACCCCGTCAAGCAAGAGTACTTCAAGCGCCGGCTTATGGCCACGGCAAATAGCCTGAAGAAAAGGCAGCAACAGCTTCAAGTTGATCAAGACTTGCTAGCAGACAGGTGGCCCGAAGTCCTTGCGTCCGAGGAGTATGAACTCGAGCGCCCCTCCAAGAGTTACCCAAACGCATGTTGCTACCTCACCTCGAGGAGGAAGCGTTGAAACCTCAATCACCAGTGTACGATGCGGCTGACCGGCCACCGCGTGGCCGAGCCAGAGAGGCGTTTCAGCATGAAGTTCAGCCTACACCCCGCCGCCACTCAATCAAAAATACTAAGGCCCGGGACAACACAAGGGACCTGCGAGACGTATTGGACAGTAAGGCAAAAATCACAAGGTCAATATACGGGTCACGGACACGCGCGCCAACACGGGACGATAATCGTCGCGTCGGATACACCAAGAGTAAATCTGGCCGGGCCGAATACAGCAGACAAGATTCGTATGAACTGCGTCGGGATATAGCCCGGCACAGAGGCGCCGCACACCCCCTAGGCTTCACTGATGAAGTTATGATTCACGAATTCCCGGAGGGTTTCAAACCCGTAAATATCGAATCATACGATGGCACAATAGATCCTGCTGTATGGATTGAGGATTTCCTCCTTCACATCCACATGGCTCGCGGTGATGATCTACACGCCATCAAGTACCTCCCACTAAAACTCAAAGGGCTAGCTCGGCATTGGCTGAACAGCTTGCCAGCAGATTCCGTCGGCAGTTGGGAGGATCTGGAAGACGCATTTCTTGACAACTTCCAGGGCACTTATGTGCGGCCACCGGATGCTGATGACTTGAGCCATATAACCCAGCAGCCAGGAGAATCGGCCAGACAATTCTGGACTCGATTCCTGACTAAGAAAAACCAAATTGTAGACTGTCTGGACGCAGAGGCCCTGGCGGCATTCAAGCATAACATCTGTGACGAGTGGCTCGCCCGCCACCTCGGCCAGCAGAAGCCGAAATCTATGGCAGCCCTCAGAACACTCATGACCCGCTTTTGCGCGGGCGAGGATAGCTGGCTGGCTCGCAACAAGAACACATCGAGGAATCCGCACACCTCGCATACCAAAGATGTTAACAGTAGGCAACATCGTAACAGACCAAAGCACCGCAATAACGGCGATAACACCGAAGATACGGCAGTCAAAGCCGGATTCAAAGGCTCTAGATCCGGTCAGCGGAAAAAGCCATTTAAAAGAAATACTCCGGCTCCGTCCAGTTTGGATCGCATACTAGATCGCTCGTGTCAAATCCACGGCACCCCCGACAAGCCAGCCAATCACACCAACAGAGAATGTTGGGTGTTCAAGCAGGCCGGCAAGTTAAATGCCAAAAACAAGGACAAGGGGCTGCATAGTGATGACGAAGAAGAGCCCCGGCCGCCGAACACAGGAGGACGGAAGGGTTTTCCCCCACAAGTGAAGACAGTGAACATGATATATGCAACCCAAATTCCCAAGAGGGAGAGGAAGCATGCACTAAGGGACGTCTATGCGATGGAGCCCGTCGCCCCAAAGTTCAACCCATGGTCTGCTTGCCCGATCACCTTCGATCGTAGGGACCACCCCACTAGCATCCATCATGGCGGATCCGCCGCACTGGTCCTAGACCCCATCATTGACGGATTTCACCTCACTCGAGTTCTTATGGACGGCGGCAGCAGCCTGAACCTGCTCTATCAGGATACAGTGCAAAAAATGGGTTTCGATCCCTCGGGGATCAAACCCAGCAAAACCACCTTTAAAGGCGTCATCCCAGGTGTAGAGGCCCATTACACAGGCTCAATCACACTGGAAGTGGTATTCGGATCACCGGACAACTTCTGAAGCAAAGAGTTAATCTTCGATATCGTCCCGTTTCGCAATGGCTATCATGCACTGCTTGGACGGACAGCATTCGCAAAATTTAATGCAGTGCCGCATTATGCATACCTTAAGCTCAAGATGCCAGGACCCAGGGGGGTCATAATAGTAAATGGAAACACAGAACGCTCGCTCCGCATGGAAGAGCACACTGCGGCCCTTGCAGCAGAAGCACAAAGCAGCCTTTTAAGGCAGACCACTCATTGGGCATCATAGCCCCCGAACACCTTCAAGCGAGTCCGGAACAAGCTGCAACAGGATCTCCTGGCACGATCAGAGCTCGCCTAGAAATTCGGCCCCCATCCGAGTCCTAGTCAAGCAACGAAATCCGTGCCGTGCGTACATAACTATGCACTGAAAATACCATGGACATAGGTGGGGGCACGATCAGGACACGCCCCGCAATGTGGCTTAACCGCCCTAGGGGTTGTATACCTTTATCATTCCTTTTCTCTTTGAGGGCCTAACTCTCTGGAAGCCCTTTCCGGTAGTACGATTGTCGGACACATTCCGGAAGCGACAACCAAGGCGGCAAGATGCTAAGATGAACACGGGAACCCCCAGGTGGTCTCTAATGATAATTGATATACCCGTTTTTTACTAATCTATGCGCAGCTCACCTTGGGATAGGACATTTCAAATTGTCCTGCTTTCTGCTTATTGCACTACTTGTACGAGTACGCTTCGACATATTATTTAAATAACAATGCATATCGATAGTCTATCATTGCATTATTTAAGTTTTTCTTCTTTTCTCTCTTATATGTCCATTTACGACAATCCACACCCGTACGTTTGGGTGCGGTAAGTACGCCAGGGGTTCTTGTTTACCCCATAATACGGTGCAAGAAGTGTGAACACTTTCGACAGTGTGGCACCCTGAACTCATAGCATTATATGCATCAGCTTCAAATCATGTCTTTGGTCAAATGTTGGGTTTGCCCGGCTCCCATGCTTTGGTACCTTACGTTTCGTTATATCGGCTAAGGTAGCGGTGGAGGAACTACTGCGATTGTGTCTCGGTTCTTCCGGACGAGCACCTTAGTAGAGAAAGCCAAAAATTGACTGTCATGATAAGGCGAGAGACTGGTCGCTTGTCGGTGTACAAAAAGAGGGGTACACTTTTTGTACCCCTATAACTATGCACGGGCAGTCTGAGCCACGGGCACCACCACACTGAGCAAGGCAAGGGAGGTGAGCCAAGGTAAGGCCGAAGCTCAGGAGAAGTAGAACGACGCCAAGACCAAGACCACAAAGAGCAAAGGGGACAAAGCGGACCCCCCCAGCAAGATCCTTTCCTGAAGGCGGTTTTAGCAAACCCGGCAAGACCCTTGCCGTGGCAGCTCGCCCCACACCTACGGAGTGAGTCACCCTTGAGTCCACTGCCCCCATGGTGCAAGGATTCGGGAGACATCCCCGTGGTGGCATGCGGATCTTTGTGAAGACATTCAAGATCAGATACACCCTTTAGAAGATGATGATCCTTGGCGGGATCCCAGCCAAGGAGGACCACTAGGCCCCCGGCAAGAGCCTTGCCGGGGATAACAGCAGGCGCCACGGCAAGACCCTTGCCGGGGCCCCGGCAAGGCCCTTGCCAAGAACACCCGTATGGCCACCATCAGGCCCACGCCAGTCAAACCTCCACCGCCGTTCGCATGCAGCTACCAACCCAACCAGCTGGGCAGGCACCTGCGTGGCGGCATGCAGATATTCGTGGAGACCCACCGCTGCGCCACCTCAGCTGCCTGCCTGCCTACATGGCACCACGGGCACCGCTGGCCAGGGCGCGTGTCAACACGAGAGGGAGCGGCGACGGACAAGACAGGGCTCTCCCTCATCCCCGATAAAGCAAGGACACCTGGGCAAGACGCATTAAATGCGCCTTGTCATGTAATGCGAGGGATAACCTCACATCACTGTACCCTTTCCACCTCTTGTGTGCCACTGTGGCAACCCCTTTCCTATAAAAGGAGGCCCGAGGCGACCAAGAGGAGGATTCGGCTTTTTGGAGCTCCTCACGCCCCATAGCTAGCTCAAGAACACAGATATACAATCCACCAAAGCAGGAGTAGGGTTTTACGCATCCTCGCGGCCCGAACCTGGATAAACGAACCATGCGCTATATGTTTGATACGCTCTTCTCACGACCCCGTGCCCCGCAACCGTAGTAGGGATTCTTGTGATCCCATAGGTGTCATTCCCACCGACATCTTTGGCACGCCAGGTAGGGGGCGCAGTTGTGAGAATCGGCCTTAGCAGTTAGTTCGACGCTTCTTCATCGTCATGGCGCCCAAGAAGAAGACGACGGTGGTGGTTGGCCCATCGGAAGCCCGACATCCCGTCCCAACGTGGGCGAGCAGCGAACCGGTCGCAGAAAGGACCCTGGGCGCCGTTCGCGAACACCAACACCGTCCCAGCAGCCGGAGTTTGGGAGGCGGCGATGTTCGTGCGCCTGGTAATGGGCCGCACGCCGCTAAATCCAAAGACGGAGCCAGGCCCTCCACGGGTGGCGCGGGGCCTTCCAAGATCGCTACCACCCCGCCTGAAGGCGATGCGAGGGCCTCCAAGACTCCCACGCCGGCGCTGACGGCGTGCTCCTCTCAAGCGGCGCGACGAACGGCGCAATCACGCCGAAGACCCCGGGTGTCGCCGCGGGAAGAGCCCCGAGCGCCACTCCCAGGAGGTAGAAGACATGCCCGCTCGCCGAGGCACTGGTCAAGATGGCATACGACCGCGGGGTTGTGATAGAGCTCCTTCTGATATGGTCAGAAGTCGAAGCACGTCGCGATCCGTGCAGGTTTCGCTGCCACCAACGCCAGCAGAAGCCCTGGCGCGCGCGCAGTTGCTCCTCGATTTTCCTCCCACTACGGGGAAACTCGACGAATGGAGAGCCACTATCCGAAGCCTTGTTGCGGTGGCCAACAAAGACGAACCGAGTCTGGTGGAGCCCCCGGGTCGACGCTCCGACGGAGTCCCACGCACCAGTGGCAGGAAAGCCGGCGGCGCCGCGACCACGGTGCACTCGCCTGGTACCGCGGACGCCAGCCCGCCGCGATGTTGCGGGCGATGAAATCTCCATAGCATCGTCCGACCCGCGGACCCACTGTGACCAGCGCCAAGTCCTTCGGGAACGAGAACATGAAGACGCTCGAACCACTATCGAGCGCCGGCGCGGAGCGCGCCACCAGTTAGACAGGCGAGCAGGGCCTGCTGTGAACCACCCAGCACCGGAGAGCCCTGGAGGCCTACCTTACGAGGTAGGCTGTCCGGCTTTTACCCGTGAGCTGCGGCAGTTCCAGTGGCCCACTCACCGCACCTTCAAACCTGACGTGGGCGAAAAGTACAACGGCAAGACCCACCCATTCAAGTTCCTCAGCATCTACACCATTGCGATGCAAGCTGCCGGAGCCCGCGATGATAAGGTGCTTGCAAATTACTTTCCGTTGGCCCTTAAACCCAACACCATGTCATGATTGATGCACTTGTCGGTAGACTCTATTTCCTCCTGGTCGGATTTGTGCGATGAGTTTGTGGGCGCCTTTACTGGAGGCCACCAAGCCCATGGCCAAGCGAGCGACCAGCACGTCATTCCCCGCAAGTATATACAAAGGTTCAGCCGGATACAGTACAATATCCCTGATGTTCACCCTACCGCCATCATCAGCGCGTTCCATCAGAACGTGCGTAACCGCAAGATGCGCGAAGAGCTGGCAATGAACAAGGTGAAAGATGTAGCAGAACTCTATGTTCTTGCTGACAGATGTGCCCGGGCTGAAGAGGGAAGGAAGTACCCCGGTGAAGACGCCGGCATGGAAACCGACTCCTTAGATGAAGATACTGCCGCCCCGGCGAAGAAGGGCCGGTGCTGCAACAGGAAGCGCAAAGGTAAAGCCGTGCTTGCCGTCGAGGGATATGATGACACCGGCTCCACCAAGAAAACCAAGGCAGATGACCCCGGCAAGGAAATTGCCGGATGTGTCGCCTGCCGGGCCTTGGCGGTTGCCGAGAAGCCAGGAAACTCTGACAAGCGATATTGCAAGATCCATCGCACCAAAGGCCATGCTCTCCAAGACTGCCGACAGGTTGAGCTCCTCGCTGAGAAGCAGAGGGCTGAATATGAGAGGCGGGACAAGGAGAAGGGCCAAGACGGTGCTAAGGGGTCTGGCAAGAAGCGTGACGACCAGGCGGGCCGTCGCGGCAAGGATAAACAACAGGAGAGGCCCGCCCGAGGCCGTGACAAAAAGCCAAAAGACGACGATCACGAAGTGGACAACGAATCCGGCGACCAAGAGTTTCAGAAAGCTACAGAGGCCATGTGCATCGACGGTGGCGCCTCATTGCATACTTCTCACCGCCAGCTTAAACAGTGGGCGCGAGAGATTACAACGGCAGAGCCGTCGTTTGATGCCCAAAGGCCGCTGAAGTGGTCCAGCACACCTATCATTTTTGACACCGAGGATCACCCTGATCGCACTACTGCGGTCGGGTGCTTGCCATTGTTGGTTTCACCAACAATACGCAATCTCAAGGTGACAAAGATGCTAGTCGATGGCGGGGCCGGTCTGAACTTGATCTCGCCTGCCGTGATCGAGAAACTGCAGATTCCTGATGGAGACCTCGAAGAGACGGGCACGTTTCAGGGGGTCAACCCGGGAAGAAGCCAACCTAAGGGAAAGGTCACACTGCCCGTAACTTTTGGAAGCGATCCGAACTACAGGACGGAGAGGATCGTGTTTGATGTTGCCAAGATCCCCTTGCCCTACAACAGGATCCTTGGCTGCCCAGCACTGGCCAAGTTCATGGCGGCGTCACACTACGCCTACAACACCCTGAAGATGCCAGGACCTGTGACGATCATCACCATCCCCTCCGATAAGAAAGATGCGCTGATTTGCGCTAACCAACTATACCAGCAAGCAGTTGCAGCAGCTGCCGCCACTAGGGCACTTGCTCCTGCCGCTGGGACCCCGGGAGGGAAGAAGAAGAAGAAGACCGGTGAGACCTCAGACACCCACTCCGGCAAGCGCACCTCTCCGGAGTGTAGCGCTCCCATCGAGGATGTGCCAGAGAGCTCCACCGGCGGAAACAAGAAGCCCAGGGCCATACCGCCGGGAACCAAGAAGGTTTCTGTCAATGAGGACGGCACGGGAGGAGCTTTCACCATAAGCTCCACCCTTGACGACAAATAGGAAGACGTGCTTGTCACCTTCCTGCGGGCGAATGTCGATGAGTTTGCATGGCAAGCTTACGACATTCCCGGTGTTCCCAGGGAGGTGATTGAGCACCACCTTGCTGTCTGTCCTCATGCGCGGCCCGTCAAGCAGAAGGTCAGAAAGCAAGCTTTGGAATGACAAGAGTTCATCACAGAGGAGATCCGGAAACTGGAAGCAGCGGGTTTGGTAAGAGGAGTGCTCCATCCAACGTGGTTGGCCAATCCGGTCGTAGTGCACAAGGCCAATGGGAAGTGGAGGCTGTGTATTGATTACACAGATATCAATAAGGCTTGTCCTAAGGACCCCTTCCCGTTGCCGCGCATCGACCAGATTGTTGACTCCACAGCTGGGTGTGATCTGTTGTCATTCCTCGATGCCTACTCCGGCTACCACCAGATCTTCATGACAAGAGAATACGAAAAGAAAACATCATTCATCACCCCATGTGGTACGTATTGTTTCATGCGGATGCCTTTCGGGCTGAAGAGTGCTTGTTCGACATTTGCAAGGGCGGTCCAGATTGGTTTTGAACCCCAGCTCCATAGAAATATGGAAGCTTATATGGATGACATAGTGGTCAAAACCAAGGACAGGGCAACCCTCATACCGGATTTGCAAGAAACGTTTGTGAACCTGCACAAGATCAATCTCAAGCTGAACCCTGAGAAGTGCATCTTTGGCGTCCCGTCCGGCAAGCTTCTCAGGTTCTTTGTGTCACAGCGTGGGACAGAGGCCAATCCGGACAAGATCAAAGCTATAGAGCAGATTGAAGCACCCAAGCGAATCAAGGATGTGCGTCGGCTTGCTGGTTGCGTCGCCGCCATGGGCAGATTCATTTCCAAGTTTGCCGAGTGCACCCTTCCCTTTTTCAAGATCCTGAAAAAGGCGGGCCCGATGGAGTGGACGCCAGAAGCCGAAGCAGCATTGCAAGATTTGAAGAAGTACCTCTCCTCCGCGCCAATACTAGTTGCGCCTAGGCCACAGGAGCCGTTGCTGCTATACCTAGAGGCAACGAACCAGGTGGTCAGCGCCGCACTAGTGGCGCAGAGAGAGGTTGACGACGAGGTAATGGCAGCGACAGAGCCCGACACCACCAATGTAGAGACGACACAGCCAGTTGAAGTGCCTCCGAAGAAGAAAATGATGCAGCACCCGGTCTACTTTGTTAGTTCCCTCCTGCAGGGAGCTAGATCAAGGTACTCCAGCGTGCAGAAACTGCTCTTCGGCCTTCTTATGGCCTCGAGGAAGCTACGTCACTACTTCCAGGCACACGAGATCACTGTCGTCACTTACCTCCCTCTGCAACGGATATTGCACAATCCAGATGCAACGAGAAGAATTGTGGAATGGGCACTGGAGCTGTCCAGCTTTGGCCTCAAGTTTGAAAGTACTTCGATGATTCAGAGACGAGTCCTGGCGGAGTTCATTGTAGAATGGACTGCAACGCCTGACAAAGAAGCCCAACAGACTGCTCTCCCCGGCAAGGAGGCAAGTTGCAGTTGGATCATGTAATTTGATGGAGCTTTCTCCTTACACGGCGCCGGGGCTGGCGTACTGCTTGTCGCGCCCACCGGAGAGCACCTCAAGTACGTCATCCAGATGCACTTCCCCAGGGAGGTGTCAACAAACAATACGGCAGAGTACGAAGGGCTTCTTGCCGGTCTTAGGATCGCGGTGGACCTCGGAATCAAGAAGCTCATCGTCAGGGGTGACTCGCAACTCGTCGTCAAGCAAGTCAACAAGGACTACCAGAGCCCGTTGATGAAGGCCTACGTCGATGAAGTGAGAAAGCTGGAAGAGCGTTTCAATGGTATACAGGCTAAATACGTTCCCCAAGCAGAGAACGATATCGCCGATTACCTGTCAAAACGCGCTGCCCTCAAGCTACCTGTGGAACCAGGTACCTTTGTGCTCCAGCTAACTCAGCCATCCGTTGATCCATCAACAGAGCAGAACAAGAGGAGGAAATCAGGACCCGGAAAGTACTTTCCCACCGCGCTCCCCGGAGCCGCCGGCAAGGATGTTGCCGGGGACACTGAGCCCGCCACGGGACGGCTAGCTCCGGCGGAGCGTCAAGCTCTTGCCGTCGAGACAGCCGCTCCTATAGCGGAGGAAATGCCTTTAGTCCTCGCCGTCGAGCCCCAGGCTCCAGCGTGGGCACAGCATGCGTCCGATTCCTCCAAACAGGGGAACTTCCTGAAGAGCAGGAAGAAGTGGAAAAAGTAGCCCGTCGCTCTACCATGTACCAGTTCGTCGATGGCGTCCTATACAGAAAGAGGCCGAACGATGTGAAATTGAAGTGTATGCCTCGGGAGGAAGGACTGGAGCTGTTGGCGGAGATACACAGAGGCATATGTGGATCCCACATCGGGTCAAGGGCCCTTGCCGGCAAGGCATTTCGGCAAGGCTTCTTCTGGCCCACCGCCCTCCAGGATGCGACGACACTAGTCACCAGGTGTGAAGCGTGTCAGTTCCATTCAAAGAAGCTTCATCAGCCAGCTCAAGCCCTTCAAACCATTCCTCTCTCCTGGCCCTTCGGTCTGGGGGCTCGACATACTGGGCCCTTTCCCCTGCGCTGTCGGGGGCTTTGAGTACTTGTACGTTGCAATCGACAAGTTCACAAAGTGGCCGGAGGTGGAGGCAGTGAGGAAGGTCACAGCTCAGTCAGCCGTCAAGTTCTTCAAGGGACTAGTGTGCCGTTTTGGTGTACCCAACAGGGTCATCACCGACAATGGCACACAGTTCACAAGCCGCACCTTCATGCAATATATCCAAGACCTCGGCAGCAAAGTCTGTTTCGCTTCCGTTGCTCACCCACGAAGCAATGGTCAAGCTGAGAGGGCAAACGCTGAAGTACTGCGAGGCTTAAGGACCAAGACCTTTGACAGGCTGCACAAGAGTGGAAGGCGCTGGATTGATGAGTTGCCGGCGGTTCTTTGGTCGATCAGGACGACGCCAAATCGAGCCACCGGCCAGACACCCTTTGCCCTAGTATACGGGGCAGAAGCAGTTCTCCCCACTGAACTCATATACGGGTCACCTCGAGTGCTCGCTTATGATGAGCTTGAGCAAGAGCAACTGCGGCAAGATGACGCAATGCTCCTTGAGGAAGATCGTCTTCGGGCGGCTGTGAGAGCAGCACGCTACCAGCAAGCCTTGCGCCGCTACCATAGCCGCAAGGTTCATGCCCGAAGCCTTGAGGAAGGCGACCTTGTCCTTCGGCGCGTTCAATCGGCCAAGAATTCCAACAAGTTGACGCCAAAGTGGGAAGGCCCTTATCGGGTAATACGAGTCACCAGGCCCGGCGCAGTCCGCCTGGAGACCGAAGATGCCGTTCCGGTGAGTAACTCCTGGAACATTGAGCATCTTCGCAAGTTTTACCCGTGAGGCGCGGCTTGCCGGGCCCCCCGGCAAGCCACCTTTTGTACAAGCATTGCCGATGATGCATGTAACCCTTTGTACAAAGCCAGGCGCAGACCCTGAGCATAAATAAATGAAGCGCTGGCGCCCTAAGTTATAGCATGCATGCTAGGTCGAGTCTCGTCCTTGGTTAGGGTTGATAGTGCTTAGCGGCGACTAACCCCTAGCTTAGAGGTCGAGTGTGCGTCTCTTTGTCTTTCTTTTGTCTTCTTTGGTTCACAGGACACACGGATATCCGTGCCGAACCACTTGGGGAGGAAAAGAAGATGAACAGACCAGCATCTAGCCCCCGGCAAGCCAGCATTGCCGGGGGCTGCAAGAGCAAAGATTCACCCACGGCGAACCAGGGTTGCCGGGGGCTGCATCTTCAGATAAGTTCTTCATCCCTTATCATGCATTCCATTATGGACTGAGGTATGTGAAACCTCGTTTTCCCCTAAGCTACCGTGCTCCCATAACTCTAGGCCCTAGGGCTCGTTCCTGGGGCCAAGTTTGGTCGTAGTCGCGGCAGCGAAAGGATGAAACAAGGAGCCAGAACCCGCCTCATCCCTGCCTCCGCCAAAGGCGTGAGGAAGGTCGAGCGAAGTGGGGAGACGGCAAGGCCTGTTGCCGGGAAAGGAAATGTTTATCTTGAAGATATCAAGGATTTACTCCTTGTCGTGGGTTCCACCCGCAAACAAATGACCCAGCAAGCATCCCTTTTTCATTAAAAAACATTCCACTCAGGTACAGTCCATAGGGAATGAAAAACATGAATGATGGGATTACAAGTTTTAAATTCAGCTAAGGCCCGAAGGCTTACAAACTAAAAAGAGATAAGGTGCCCGTAATCCCTTTCTTGTCCCTCTCCTCAGGAGGCAGGTCAAGGAGGCGAAAAGGGCAAAAGGGGCGCCTAGGCGAGCTACGGGTGGCAGAAGACACCAAGAGAACATCTTGGTGGCCGTCCGAAGGCTGGATGGTGATGGCAGCGCTAGAAGCAGAGCTCGAAGACGAGGCAGCAGGACGTCAGCACGCGTCGAAGGCGTCGGTGCCCGCGTACTCCGATTTGATGGCCTTGCCGCCTGCCCTCTTCCTGTTCCGCAGCCTCCCAACGCCAACCGCCCAAGGAGACGACCCCGAGAAGTTCAGGGAGCCGGCGACACGGATGATAGGGTCGCCAGTGCCGCACGGAGCGGCGCCCGACACCTAATCGGACCCGTCATCCTGCCGCCTACTACCCTCGTCGTTGCTGCCGCTGTCCTCCTCGTCACTCCCGCCTGAGGAGGAGTCTTCACTATCAGAAGAGCTCTCCACGCAGCACCTTGCACGGGTCCCAAAACACCCGAAGACCTTGACGGAGAGAAGGCCACCCTCCATCAGCTTGAAATGGAGAGTGAGCCCCTCCGTCAAGCGGTGGATATGAGCAAACGTCTTCCATCCTCGACAAAGATACATCACGTGAGGGGCGGGGAAGTCGACGCGGACCCGCGTGCCGCTGATCCCACAGCCCCTCATGTGCAGCTGCAGCGACTCTCGCGGATCCAGCTCCATCTCCCGCGCGAATGGAGTCGGGAGGCGAAGGCGACAGCAAGGCGGCTGGCGCAGCTTGACGAAGAACTCGCAAGGGTCATCCCCAACGTGGCCCTCCATGGGGGAGGAACTACTGGCGGAGGCGAGGCCGGCGCGCCGCCCCGTCCTCCTCTTCCCCGAGCACCTCGGCCTCGCCCACGGCCTCGCCCCCTCCCCCTTCCCCTTGCGGCTGGCTCTGCCACCGCGGGTGCAGGAGAAGGAGGGACGCGTTGTCGAGCGGCGACCCTCACCGCCACCGTTGAAGGACCAGGATTCCCTCTCTGCATGGCAGATGGAAGGGGGGAGCACAAGCTGAAGGAAGGAGGAGATGAAAAGAATGTGGGCCGCCATCCCCCCCTCCTGCTCGTTATAAAGGAACGGGGTGGGGGCTCAGCCGCCCCGCTCAGCCAATCAAGACGCGGAAGGCGCAAGGAACTAGGACCGACCCGCCGCCCCAGCCCGCGACGGCCCGGTTTCCCACCTCCACCGTTTGCCACCCCAAGCACATGAGAGCCACGTGGCGGGCGTGCAGGACCGAGGCGACGGGTGAGGCGATCTCTCCCCACCCCGTGATCGTGGGGAGTGGACACCTTGAAGACCACGCCTCGGCCCCGTTTAGTAAATGGGCAGCGCCTCCACGCCTCCCTCCATTTATGGGGAAGGCGCGAACCGCCCCCTTTACTATGACGTGACGCATGCATGCAGAGCTCAGCCCCACGCATGCCGCCCACGTCACACACGCCTTCCCACGCCGCGCCACGTGCGAGAAGCATGGGAAGCGCAGCGCGTGAAGAGACTTACCGCGGTAAAAACTGCCCTGCCTGCCCGCGCACCGTTTTTGGGCCTAGCCCAACGACGCGATTGCGCTTACGTGTGGCCCAGGCCCGGGGGCTCCTGTCGGTGTACAAAGAGAGGGGTACACTTTTTGTACCCCTATAACTGTGCACGGGCAGTCTAAGCCACGGGCACCACCACATTGAGCAAGGCAAGGGAGGTGAGCCAAGGTAAGGCCGAAGCTCAGGAGAAGCAGAACGACGCCAAGACCAAGACCACAAAGAGCAAAGGGGACGAAGCGGACCCCCCCCCCCCGGCAAGATCCTTGCCGGGAGGCGGTTTTAGCAAACCTGGCAAGACCCTTGCCGTGGCAGCTCGCCCCACACCTATGGAGTGAGTCACCCTTGAATCCACTGCCCCCATGGGGCAAGGATTTGGTAGACATCCCCGTGGTGGCATGCAGATCTTTGTGAAGACATTCAAGATCAGATACACCCTTTAGAAGATGATGATCCTTGGCGGGATCCCAGCCAAGGAGGACCACAAGGCCCCCGGCAAGAGCCTTGCCGGGGATGACAGCAGGCGCCACGGCAAGACCCTTGCCGGGGCCCCGGCAAGGCCCCTGCCAAAAACACCCGTAGGGCCACCATCAGGCCAACGCCAGTCAATCCTCCACCGCCGTTCGCATGCAGCTGCCGACCCAACCAGCTGGGCAGGCACCTGCGTGGCGGCATGCGGATCTTCGTGGAGACCCGCCACTATGCCACCTCAGCTGCCTGCCTGCCTACATGGCACCGCGGGCACCGCTGGCCAGGGCGCGTGTCGACACGAGAGGGAGCAGCAACGGACGAGACAGGGCTCTCCCCGTCCCCGATAAAGCAAGGACACCTGGGCAAGACGCATTAAATGCGCCTTGTCATGTAATGCGAGGGATAACCTCACATCACTGTACCCTTTCCACCTCCTGTGTGCCACTGTGGCAACCCCTTTCCTATAAAAGGAGGCCCGAGGCGACCAGGAGGAGGATTCGGCTTTTTGGAGCTCCTCACGCCTCATAGCTAGCTCAAGAACACAGATATACAATCCACCAAAGCAGGAGTAGGGTTTTACGCATCCTCGCAGCCCGAACCTGGATAAACGAACCGTGTGCTATCTGCTTGATCCGCTCTTCTCACGACCCCACACCCCGCAACCGTAGTAGGGATTCTTGTGATCCCATAGGTGTCGTTCCCACTGACATTGCTATTTGAGAGGTCTCAAGTCCTTAAAGACTTTTTCCGCTTCGGGCGAGGAGTCGGCCTTGTCCGGCTTAGGCGCGTACAGCACCCCAAATTCGGCCCTCCGAATACTAGGGGCTTCGCCAAAATTTAAAATTGTAGAATTCTATGGCTAAGTGAGAGTGATAAAGCATTATAGTCCGATTGCCTGGTTCATTGCGCTGAACACCTCCCTCAAAGGACCCAAAATTGGGGTAAAGAGTGCTCATTTTTATCCCGAACACCCCAGTACTAGTTACATGGGGGCAGAAGCCGACGACTGGCCAACTCTCAGATTTTATAAACGGCCGCACAGAAGGTAACAATTTAAATTAAGAAAGCGTCCCATGGTGCAAATGAACTCGTTTCACATTACAGGATCACATGAGCATGTTCATTCAAAAATTACATCCTTGGCACACTCATCCGCCACTAGGCGGGAACCCTTCAGGACACTCTCATAATAATTCTCGGGGCAGCGATGCTCCTTGCCCTCTGGCGGCCCCTCCTTCACCAGCTTCACTGTAACACCACATATGTAACCTGCCATAATTGTATTCCAACTCTTGCCATTTTCGGCACTAAGTTATGATATTTCCTTGTTGTCGGGTTTTTGTCTTCGTGTTGCTTTTGTCTTTGTCATGCATCTCATGTCATGTCATCATGTGCATCGTATTTGCATACATGTTCGTCTCATGTATCCGAGCATTTTCCCCGTTGTCCGTTTTGCATTCCGGCGCTCCTATGTCCTCCGGTGTCCCCTTTTGCCTCTTTTTCGTGTGCGGGTGTTAAACGTTCTATGATTGGACCAAGACTTGCCAAGTGGCCTTGGTTTACTACCGGTAGACCGCTTGTCAAGTTTCGTGCCATTTGGACTTCGTTTGATACTCCAACGGTTAACTGAGGAACCGAAAAGGCCTCATGTGTGTTGCAGCCCAACACCTCTCCAAAGTGGCCCAAAACCCACCTAAACCCCCTCCATCATCTCGGCCGTTCGATCACGATCACGTGGCCTCAAACCGTGTTCAATTTGGAGCCTCCTAGCTCCCTCTACCTATAAAAAGGCATCTCCCCCGAAAATCTAGATCCCTAACCCTAGCCTCTCCTTCCCCGCGATGCCGGACACGTCCGGATCGAACCGGACGTGTCCGCCCCGCCACCTCAGCCTCTCCCGCGCCGCCACGTCACCGCCGCCGACCCACTGCCGCCAAGGCCCGCAGGGCCCAGATCCAGCCCCCGCGGGCCCGTACTCCGCCGCCGCCGCCCACGGACGAACCCGCCGAGGCCGCCGCGCCTCCAACCGCCCGGCGCCGCCCCTCCGCCGCGCCACCACTCCTCCTGCTCGTCGGCGCTGCCACGCCACCGCGGCCACCGCCGCCAACCGCCCCGCGCCGATGTGCGCCTCCTCACTGCCCGGCGCCGACCTCGCCCGCCTTCTCAAAATCTGTTCCGGCCACCTCCGTCCACTCCGGCGCGTTTCCGGCGAAGCCCCAGCGAACTTCGGTTTCCATGCCTGATCCTGATCCAGATCTGGACGAAACCCTAGCCGGGTTGACTTTTTCTCCTAAGTCCCAGTAATTTTTAGCATATTTCATCATGCCATATCTTTGCATCCGTGGCTCCGTTTTGGGCGTGTGGCATATCAAATTGTTCGTCTCGATGTGTACTTCATTTCATCCCATTGCACCATGTTCATTTGAGTTCATCTTGATGCCCTAAATGCCGTTGCAAGAGTGCTATGCAATGTTAGTTTCATATTCTTATCAGAGATTGGACATTTGTCATTTTTGCCATGTTTAATGTGTGCCTCCTATGAACTTGAGCCCTACATGTGTTTTGAAGTATGCCATGCCATCTTTACAAGGGTGTATGCCATGTATTTTTGTGATCTTTGTGGTGACTAGCACAAGCATGCAAAGTAGCTCTCGTAATGTTGCTGATTTCAGGGACTTAGAAATCTTCTAAGTCATTTTCCTGATTATATTTTTATGCCATGTATTCTTCCAAGTAAAAACAATAGCTCAATGCAACCAACGCGCTTAGGGGTTGTCAATCCCTTCACAGTCACTTACGAAAGTGAGATCTGATAGAGATGATAAATAATATTTTTGGTATTTTTGGTATAGAGATGCAAAGTGAAAAGTAAAAGTTAAAGTAAAAGCAAAGCAATAATAAAGTAATAGAGATTGATATGAAGAGAAATAGACCCGGGGGCCATAGGTTTCACTAGTGGCTTCTCTCAAGAGCATAAGTATTCTATGGTGGGTGAACAAATTACTGTTGAGCAATTGACAGAATTGAGCATAGTTATGAGAATATCTAGGTATGATCATGTATATAGGCATCACGTCCGAGACAAGTAGACTGACTCCTGCCTGCATCTACTACTATTACTCCACTTATCGACCGCTATCCAGCATGCATCTAGAGTATTAAGTTAAAAATAGAGTAACGCTTTAAGTAAGATAACATGATGTAGAGGAATAGTTTCATGCAATATGATAAAAAACCCATCTTGTTATCCTCGATGGCAACAATACAATATGTGCCTTGATGCCCCTTTCTGTCACTGGGAAAGGACACCGCAAGATCGAACCCAAAGCTAAGCACTTCTCCCATGGCAAGAACAACCAATCTAGTAAGCCAAACCAAACTGATAATTCGAAGAGACTTGCAAAGATAACCAATCATACATAAAAGAATTCGGAGAAGATTCAAATATTATTCATAGATAAACTGGATCATAAACCCACAATTCATCGGTCTCAACAAACACACTGCAAAAAGAAGATTACATCGAATAGATCTCCACAAGATAGGGGGAGAACATTGTATTGAGATCCAAAAAGAGAGAAGAAGCCATATAGCTACTAACTATGGACCTGTAGGTCTGAAGTAAACTACTCACACTTCATCGGAAGGGCTTGGATGATGATGTAGAAGCCCTCCGTGATTGATTCCCCTTCCGACGGAGCTCCGGAACAGGCCCCAAGATGGGATCTCGTGGATACAGAAAGTTGCGGTGGTGGAATTAGGTTTTTGGCTCCGTCCCCGATCGTTTGGGGGTACGTAGGTATATATAGGAGGAAGGAGTACGTCTGTGGAGCTTCGAGGGGCCCATGAGGCAGGGGGCGCGCCCTAGGGGGGTGGCGCCCTCCACCCTCGTGACCACCTCGTGACTTTCTTGACGGAGGGTCCAAGTCTCCTGGATCTTATCTGATGAGAAAATCACGTTTCCGAAGATTTCATTCTGTTTGGACTCCGTTTGATATTTTGTTTCTCCGAATCACTAAAATAGGCAAAAAACAGCAATTCTGGGCTGGGCCTCCGGTTAATAGGTTAGTCCCAAATATAATATAAAAGTGGAAAATAAGTCCAGTATAGTCCAAAACAGTAGATAATATAGCATGGAGCAATCAAAAATTATAGATACGTTGGAGACGTATCAATGTGTATTACCGAGTGGGCCCAGAGATACCTCTCCGACAATCAGAGTGACAAATCCTAATCTCGAAATACGCCAACCCAACAAGTACCTTCGGAGACACCTGTAGAGCACCTTTATAATCACCCAGTTACATTGTGACGTTTGGTAGCACACAAAGTGTTCCTCCAGTAAACGGGAGTTGCATAATCTCATAGTCATAGGAACATGTATAAGTCATGAAGAAAGCAATAGCAACAAAATAAACGATCAAGTGCTAAGCTAACGGAATGGGTCAAGTCAATCACATCATTCTCCTAATGATGTGATCCCGTTAATCAAATGACAACTCTTTGTCTATGGCTAGGAAACATAAGCATCTTTGATCAACGAGCTAGTCAAGTAGAGGCATACTAGTGACACTTTGTTTGTCTATGTATTCACGAATGTATCATGTTTCCGGTTAATACAATTCTAGCATGAATAATAAACATTTATCATGATATAAGGAAATAAATAATAACTTTATTATTGCCTCTAGGGCATATTTCCTTCAACTTCTTCCTCCTATATATACCTACGTACCCCCAAACTACCAGATACGGAGCCAAAAACCTAATTCCACCGCCGCAACCTTCTGTACCCGTGAGATCCCATCTTGGGGCCTTTTTCGGAGCTCCACCGGAGGGGGCATTGATCACGGAGGGCTTCTACATCAACACCATAGCCTCTCCGATGATGTGTGAGTAGTTTACCTTAGACCTTCGGGTCCATAGTTAATAGCTAGATGGCTTCTTCTCTCTCTTTGGATCTCAATACAAAGTTCTCCATGATTCTCGTGAAGATCTCATTGATGTAATCTTCTTTTGTGGTGTGTTTGTTGAGACCGATGAATTGTGGGTTTATGATCAAGTTTATCTATGAACAATATTTGAATCTTCTCTAAATTCGTTTATGTATGATTGGTTATCTTTGCAAGTCTCTTCGAATTATCAGTTTGGTTTGGACTACTAGATTGATCTTTTTTGCAATGGGAGAAGTGCTTAGCTTTGGGTTCAATCTTGTGGTGTCCTTTCCTAGTGACAGTAGGGGCAGCAAGGCACGTATTGTATTGTTGCCATCGAGGATAACAAGATGGGGTTTATATCATATTGCATGAGTTTATCCCTCCACATCATGTCATCTTACTTAAAGTGTTACTCTATTCCTTTGAACTTAATACTCTAGATGCATGCTGGATAGCGGTCGATGTGTGGAGTGATAGTAGTAGATGCAGGCAGGAGTCGGTCTACTTGTCTCGGACGTGATGCCTATATACATGATCATACCTAGATATTCTCATAACTATGCTTAATTCTGTCAATTGCTCAACAGTAATTTGTTTACCCACCGTAACACTTATGCTCTCGAGAGAAGTCACTAGTGAAACCTATCGCCCCGGGGTCTATTTTCCATCACATTAATCTCCCGCCAACAAGCTATTTTTGGTGTCGTTTTTATTTCGCTTTATTTACTTTGCATCTTTATCATAAAAATACCAAAAATATTATCTTATCATATCTATCAGATCTCACTTTCGTAAGTGACCGTGAAGGGATTGACAACCCCTTTATTGCGTTGGTTGCGAGGATTTTATTTGTTTGTATAGGTGCGAGGGACTCGTGCGTGGCCTCCTACTGGATTGATACCTTGGTTCTCAAAAACTAAGGGAAATACTTATGCTACTTTGTTGCATCACCCTTTCCTCTTTAAGGGAAAACCAACACAGTCCTCAAGAGGTAGCAAGAAGGATTTCTGGTGCCATTGCCGGGGAGTCTACGCAAAAGTCAACATACCAAGTACCCATCACAAACCCTCATCTCCCGCATTACATTATTTGCCATTTACCTCTCGTTTTCCTCTCCCCCACTTCACCCTTGTTGTTTTATTCGCCCTCTCTTTTCCGTTCGCCTCTTTTTCGCGTGCTTCTTGTTTGCTCGTGTGTTGGATCGCTTGCTTGTCACAATGGCTCAAGATAATACCAAATTGTGTGACTTTACTAATACCAACAACAATGATTTTCTTAGCACTCCGATTGCTCCTCTTACCGATACTGAATCTTGTGAAATTAATGTTGCTTTGTTGAATCTTGTCATGAAAGATCAATTCGCTGGCCTTCCTAGTGAAGATGCCGCTACCCATCTTAATAGCTTCGTTGTTTTGTGTGATATGCAAAAGAAGAAAGATGTGGACAATGATATTGTTAAATTGAAGCTATTTCCTTTTTCTCTTAGAGATCATGCTAAAACTTGGTTTTCATCTTTGCCTAAAAATAGTATTGATTCTTGGAATAAGTGCAAAGATGCTTTTATCTCTAAGTATTTTCCTCCCGCTAAGATCATCTCTCTTAGAAACGATATCATGAATTTTAAGCAACTTGATCATGAACATGTTGCACAAGCTTGGGGGAGGATTTTATTTGTTTGTGTAGGAGCGAGGGACTCGTGTGTGGCCTCCTACTGGATTGATACCTTGGTTCTCAAAAACTGAGGGAAATACTTACGCTACTTTGCTGCATCACCCTTTCCTCTTCAAGGGAAAACCAACACAGTGCTCAAGAGGTAGCAGTACGCAACGTGCAGGTGTGCAATGGGCGATGGGCCCAGACCCCTGCGCGCATTGGGTTTAGACCGGCGTGCTGACCTCTCTGTTGTGCCTAGGTAGGGCTGCGACGCGTTGATCTTCCGAGGCTGGGCATGACCCAGGAAAGTGTGTCCGGCCAGAGGGATCGAGCGTGTTGGGAAATGTGGTGCACCCCTGCAGAGAAGTTTATCTATTCGCATAGCCGTGTCCCTCGGTAAAAGGATGACCCGGAGTTGTACCTTGACCTTATGACAACTAGAACCGGATACTTAATAAAACATACCCTTCCAAGTGCCAGATACAACCCGGTGATCGCTCTCTCACAGGGCGACGAGGAGAGGATCGCCGGGTAGGATTATGCTATGCGATGATACTTGGTTGACTTACCATCTACTCTCTTCTACTGCTTCAAGATGGAGGCTGCCAGAAGCGTAGTCTTCGATAGGACTAGCTATCCCCCTCTTATTCTGGCATTCTGTAGTTCAGTCCACAGATACAACCCATTTCATTGATACCAATGCATATGTAGTGTAGATCCTTGCTTGCGAGTACTTTGGATGAGTACTCACGGTTGCTTTGCTACTTCTTTTCCCCCTTTTCCTGGTTATTGCGATCATATGATGGAATCCAGGAATCAGAGGATCCCGAGGATGATTCTACATGGAGTTCGGCTTCGAGGAGTAGTTAGGAGGTCCCAGGCAGGAGGCCTACGCCTCTTTCAATTTGTACCCGAGTTTGTGCTAGCCATCTTATGGCAACTTGTATAACTTATGTTTGTACTCAGATATTATTACTTCCGCTGACTCTTTTGTTTTTGAGCTTATGTATTCGAGCCCTCGAGGCCCTGTCTTGTAATATAAAGCTTGTATTATTTTATTTTTTGTCTAGAATTGTGTTGTGATATCTTCCCGTGAGTCCTTGATCTTGATCGTACACATTTGCGTGTATGATTAGTGTATGGTCAAATCGAGGGCGTCATAGCCGCCTTCCATGGCTACCCCCTCTTGTGAGTCGCCCCATACGCCATTCTGATCCAGGCTCGGTAGTCATCGCCGCCCCCCATAACTCATTTCCTAGAAAATATGCACGAGTTTTTTTCCTCAACTAACGCAACAAATACCCAACGAGCTTTTATAAGGCTCGTTTATTTTTTCCACAAGTATAACCATGAATCTGTGCATGTGGGGCATATGCCATGATATATGATGCCAAAATGATTGAAATATCACCATAAACACGGATAAAATGCAAGACCGTCGAACCGACCATGAAATAATCAATCATGTCATAGGTCGCTTGGTCAGTGGAAATGCAAGGAGACTACTGGGGATATGATCATAATGACACCGCCAAAAGAATGAAATATTCTCTTTCGTGTTTTGTTTGATGACATGCAATATGCAATGTCGGGAGTGTTATTAACATACAGTGTCTCACATTTACTGCACCACTAATGGTTTCATGTGATCAGTTTTTAGTATGCTTCTCTTTTAGTTTGAAATGTCTACAAAATAGCCATGAACCTTACAAGTAATGGAAATATTTCGAAAAGCATGCATGTAGGGAATTCAATAGGATTAAACACATGCACGGACACGCCGCCTTCCAATGCACCCTCTCTTTCGAGCCGCTCCATACATCACTAGATCGGGATCGCGCCATGGCGCGAGGGTGCCGGTCCCAATGTTTTGATCAAGCGGGTAATACTAAGTTAGTAGTAATTCAGGTTTAGCATGTGCTATTAAATTATGATCATTGAAAAGTTTGTTAATACAAATAAATAAATTTAAGTTGGACCTTTCCATGATCAAACTTTAGTTTCTTTGAGTGTTCCTATATAACAAATCCAATCTACATGAAAATAATTTTAAACTGACCGTATATTATTTCATAAAAACAAATGGTTAAAGCAATTAATCTTCAAAATAGGCACTTCTCCAACACATTTTCTATATTCTAATTCTAATAAAGCCAAGTGCAAACCTAAACTTACGAAAATATTATCAGTTTGAAAACATCCTGGAATGTAGGTGACTAAAAAATGTCAGTTTATCACAAAGCTAAAAATTGTAGAATTCACAAAAAAACTAAGCATAAAAAGATTTCTAATGCAGAAAATTGCTGAGCCAGATCAATTAACTCTAAATTTTATTTATGTGACCTAGAACCCGAATATGTCAACGACCTAAACCAGAAAATTGCTGAGCCAGATCATTCTTACTCCACGGTATTCATCATCAACAATGAGGCTGCACTTACACCTTGACATACACCTTCAAGCAATCAAACCTTAGCCCAATGCAACAGAAGCATAGCTCCACGAGCAGATAAAGCATTGAAACTATAGGTGCAGAAGAAAAGTAGAAGTAGAAATAAAGTAGGTGCCTCCTCTCCGAGCGCCGCTGTCACCGCCGCCTCTCCCAGTGCCGCCGCCGCGATAGCCCCTTCCCCTAGATCCCAAGGGGGTCGGGGTGAGCACCGTCGATGATCACCTCGGCCTCCCCCTGTGTCGGCGGCGGCACAGCAGAGGTGGTCGAGCCATCGAGGTGAGCAGCGGTGGGCAGCTGTACGGTATGTCCTCTTATTTTTCTCTTTCATCGACGATGCCTCCGCGCCTTCCAGTGTCACCTCACCAACCACCACCAACAGCAGCATAAGGATCTATAGCTAGTGAACAATGAGTCGATTACAGAAACAGAGCAGAGGTAACTTGGAATGGAAGAAGAAAAGAAGTTTATTGGGTGGCAACGACCTTGTGTGGGGTGGACGACGTCGTCGTCAAGGTCCAGGTCAATGTCCTCCTCGTCCATGGAGGGAGGGCACCTACTGCATCCAAAACGTACAAAAAGTAAATAAGCAAGGATTGACAAACAAAGCAAGCAATTTTTTACAGAGAAATAGAATGCCCAGCTCAGAGCAGAGTACAATCTTTTAACTGGAAATATCTGCAAACTGATGCAAGTGTGTAGAAACTTGGATGTATATATAGCATCAATCAATCCTCTCATATTATTCAGTGAACATTGAGACTATGTAAACTCGAACACTATGAACAAGATCTAGAAACAGTGGCATAGCAGAGCAGCAATAAATTGGAAAAAAAATTGTTTAGATGCATATAGATTGTTTCCTTACTTAAAACCGAAAGAATTCAGAGTGAGGGCCTAGAGAGGTGCACTGAAGATGGCATTCTGTTGATGAATGCTGAACAGGGACGATCATCAATGGAGATTACACTTGCTGATCAAAAGGCAGTGATGGAATCCCTTCCCCTGGCATGAGTTTCATACCAGTGATGGCACTTCTTCTTGCCTGTTGAGGACTAATCCCAGAAATATATTATTTTTCCTAAAGCTCGGTGTAGCACAACATGGGCACGGACACATCAGTGGCTCTCTACACGATTGATGTAGGTTGCATCCCCTTGGTGACAATGAGGACCCCAACAATGCTTCTCCTGCATTGTGCGACCAGTGAATGCGGACACCATCACAAAATTTGTTTAGAGCGAGTTCACTGAATTCTGTTGTGTTCCAAGTTTCAGGTTGGCATGAAGAATTTGAATGTTGAATTATTTTTTACCTTTCCATGAGCTTACCTTGTATATTAAAATCAGAGCTCCATTCTATAATAATGACACAATATACTTCCTATTCATAATTCTGATCACATTAACAAATTCTTTTTCAGACAATACGTGCATAAAGAAGTCTAGAAATACATTAGATTTTTCCTTCAATTACGACAATAGAGTAAAGCATTTCAGAAGACGTGTGTTTTTTCTTAGTGTCTTAAACAAACACATGTTTACATGTGAGCTCACCTCCTTGTCGGATAAATCATTGGACTGGATCAAGGTCTCCAGCAGAAGCATCCTCTCACAAAGCATCTGTAGTATCTGCGGAAGAAAAGTCTCAATAAGATGACTCCATGACATATACTGTATTTTCTTCTAGTAAATCAAGGAACAATACACTTGATTTATGAAGAGTCGATGGTATGTAAACTTATTTAGGAACTCTAAACATACACTTCTCATCCAAAATTTATTGACCCTACTACATTTGTATTTCAAGAGGTAGCTACTGCAGAAAATGATATAACAAGAACATGTTGATCTCCACAATAGGAATTGTATCTTTTAACTATAGATAATATTTTTCCTTGCAAAGAAATTTCCTGAATTACATCAGGACAGATAGAAAGCATATCATCAGTACTATATATAATGCAACTAAGAGTTTATTAGGCCATAATATGCCTTTTTATGGTAGCCATAGTAACTTCAATGTTCATGTCCCGAAAAGTTAAAGTGAGAAGTCAAGAGAGATAGAAAAACTCCATGTGTTTACCCACACTGAGCATGCAAAAATATACAACCCGCAGAAGCATCAAAGAACACATTATTAGAACCAGCATGGTCCAGACTTACTCTGAAGCAACACTAATAAATTCACATCTTGTACATGCCAAAACAAAAAAATGTATTGCCAAGAAGCAAGATGAACAAAAGCATGTGCCTCCTATAAAAATGTGAACCACCTAGAAACTGCATGGCCATACAAAGAACAACGACCATCAAAAGAAAACAACCATCAAAAGAACTTCCACACACAAAAAACCATCGAAAGAACCGCCCCAGAAAAAATGTATCTGTGACTGAACGCCTCCATCACTAACAAAAACATCAGTCTAAACCCCTCCAAGGACAGAGCAATCAGGCGCCATCTCTCAAACATAAGAATGGAATGGAACTGATAGTAGCTCGTAACAGCCTCAGACAGAGGCATGTAGGACCAATGTACAACAAACATTCCTGTAAAATAATGAAAGAATAACCCAGAAGACACTTTTAAACCATATATAAAACACAAAGAAGCAAGTATGATTTCTCTTCTATTACTAATGCTATCATGGAACTAAATATGAAGCCATGGATGTGACATAGAAGCCCTTCTTCCACTATATGTTTAGCCACTCAAAGGGAAATGAATCACTGCTTTATATGCAGGATTGATATGCAGGACAGAACTTTAAATCGTTCCCTTGCTTTGAAAGAATTTAGTAATGATTAGAAACACTTCTAAAAAATCTTAAGCACGCCCTCATCTATTATATTATTTATCCCTCATATCACTTGTATAGTATTATTTATCCCAACGTATGTTACATCAGATAATATCAGTCATCGAGATAATTTCAGTGCCAATAAAGTTCAGATAGACAAATTCAGCACCTAAATGATCAGATATAAGTTCAGATCCTTTACTGAACCTTTATATTGCACTTTTTATCCCTAGGTAAAATGGAACATCTGTACAAAAAACTGCAATAAGATTCTATTAACCTAAGGAACAAAATCAAAATAATTAACCAAACATAAGAGTTCTAGGGCCAGGAAGTAAACTCTCTTCATCAAGACATAAGCAAGTAATCTAACCAATACAAAAACAAGAATCAGACCATGCATCCGGCAGAGCAGCAGTGGTGCCATGGTGCCGTCCAATCTCGCTCACGAATGACCTCAATGTTGGATCGAAAGAAGCAACCATAGATCGAAACAGTGTCAAACCCGGGATGCCACCGCATGTAGTTTTGCTACCACCCAGACAGCCCAAAGTCATGATTATACAAACGACGCGCAAATGATTTACTCATGTCATAATACCTGTGTAAGTGAATATGTCAAATAATCGTGTTAACAAACCACAAAAGTTAAAAGCTCGTAATGCACAAGTATCATGATTATAACACCAGCAAAAAAATAGTTTTGGTTGTGTCACTGCGGCAAGACAAAAATCTCATGTAATATGATTGGGCTTAGATTAATTCGATCAATTAATAATATTGTCTGGTGAAAAGACTTGAGCATTAAACACAATATAAATACCAAACTATATGAATCATACTCAAGATTATGTTGCATAGTCAGTCAAGACCTCGATAAGATTTTGACAAAAAATGATTTTGTAATAGAAAAGAAAATGAAAAAAAGAACTGAATTTGAACCTACCAGGCCGATAACTTTCTTGTCTGACATTTTAAAATCCCCCATCTATGTTGCGGATCATAGCCGAAACAATTCTGGCTTGTTTAAATCACCCTGCGTATATAAGAAACAACCATGATATTATTTTTCAAATACAAAACCATTAGCAGATGATACAAATAAATAATAGTGGGGATTATTAGAGCACCTTCCGTGTGCATATCATCCATATGTTGTAACAAACTAACAATCCTACTCCTAGCTATGGACAGATGCGCCCATGGCCAACGGCACCTCAATATCACTGGTCCGATGTTGCCCCCTGTCCAGCAAATATAGGTTCACAATTTTATTAAAGTTACTAACAGCAAAATACTGACATATAAATGATGCTAACTTATGGAAGTCATAGCACAGCTGACAGGCAATGAATCCTAAGAACAACATCTAATGGTTTCTTGAGCAACGAAGAGTAAGAAACAAATGTTGAATCCATATAAAGGACCACCAGCAGCGGACCACAGAAGCAACCTTTATGGATCAAAGAGAAACACGGATAAAATAAGAAACATGGTAAAATGCTAAACCGGCAAACAAGAATTGTGTGCACCTTCTATCTAAATTCTTTGAGGGTTCTGACTTTAAGGGACCACATAGAAGCATGGTAGTCCCGTTTAAACCATGGTGCTGGGTAATCACAGAGGATTTATATAGGTGTATGTATAGCAACAGTAGGGAATGATATTGTGGACTGGAACTCTGTAAATTGCTATTTGACATGAAACCAAGAATTGACATAAAACATACAAGGCAAGCTCTCCTATAACTGAAGCGCATCCATCTAGCAAACTAAAACTATTGGAAATATGCCCTAGAGGCAATAATGAAAGGATTATTATTATATTTCCTTGTTCATGATAATTGTCTTTTATTCATGCTATAATTGTGTTATCCGGAAATCGTAATACATGTGTGAATACATAGACACCAACATGTCCCTAGTAAGCCTCTAGTTGACTAGCTCGTTGATCAACAGATAGTCATGGTTTCCTGACTATGGACATTGGATGTCATTGATAACGAGATCACATCATTAGGATAATGATGTGATGGACAAGACCCAATCCTAAACATAGCACAAGATCATATAGTTCGTTTGCTAGAGTTTTTTCCAATGTCAAGTATCTTTTCCTTAGACCATGAGATCGTGTAACTCCCGGATACCGTAGGAGTGCTTTGGGTGTACCAAACGTCACAACGTAACTGGGTGACTATAAAGGTATACTACGGGTATCTTCGAAAGTGTTTGTTGGGTTGACACGGATCAAGACTAGGATTTGTCACTCCGTATGATAGAGAGGTATCTCTGGGCCCACTCGATAATGCATCATCATAATGAGCTCAAAGTGACCAAGTGTCTGGTCACGGGATCATGCATTACGGTACGAGTAAAGTGACTTGCCGGTAATGAGATTGAATGAGGTATTGGGATACCGACAATCGAATCTCGGGCAAGTAACGTACCAATTGACAAAGGGAATTGTATACGGGGTTGCTTGAATCCTCGACATCGTGGTTCATCCGATGAGATCATCGAGGAGCATGTGGGAGCCAACATGGGTATCCAGATCCTGCTGTTGGTTATTGACCGGAGAGCCATCTCGGTCATGTCTACATGTCTCCCGAACCCGTAGGGTCTACACACTTAAGGTTCGGTGACGCTAGGGTTGTAGAGATATGAATATGCAGTAACCCGAAAGTTGTTCGGAGTCCCGGATGAGATCCCGGACGTCACGAGGAGTTCCGGAATGGTCCGGAGGTGAAGAATTATATATAGGAAGTGCAGTTTCGGCCATCGGGAGAGTTTCGGGGGTCACCGGTATTGTACCGGGACCACCGGATGGGTCCCGGGGGTCCACCAGGTGGGACCACCCATCCGGGAGGGCCCCATGGGCTGAAGTGGGGAGGGGAACCAGCCCATAGTGGGCTGGTGCACCCCCCATGGCCCACCCCCTGCGCCTAGGGTTGGAAACCCTAGGGTGGGGGGCGCCCCATTTGCCTTGGGGGCCACTCCACCCTTGGCCGCTGCCCCCCTAGGAGATCCCATCTCCTAGGGCCGGCGCCCCCCCCCCCTTGGGGAGCCTATATAAAGGGGGGGAGGGAGGGGCAGCCGCACCCTTGACTCTTGGCACCTCCCTCTCCCCTGCTACACCTCTCCCTCTCGCAGCAGAACGGCGAAGCCCTGCTGCGGTGACTGCTGCATCCACCACCACGCCATCGTGCTGCTGGATCTTCATCAACCTCTCCTCCCCCTTTGCTGGATCAAGAAGGAGGAGACGTCACGCTGACCGTACGTGTGTTGAACACGGAGGTGCCGTCCGTTCGGTGCTAGGATCTCCGGTGATTTGGATCACGTCGAGTACAACTTCCTCATCCCCGTTCTTTGAACGCTTCCGCGCGTGATCTACAAAGGTATGTAGATGCAATCCGATCACTCGTTGCTAGATGAACTCATAGATGGATCTTGGTGAAACTGTAGGAAATTTTTTGTTTTCTGCAACGTTCCCCAACAGTGGCATCATGAGCTAGGTCTATGCGTAGTTCTCTTTGCACGAGTAGAACACAATTTGTTGGGCATAGATGTTGTCAACTTTCTTGCCGCTACTAGTCTTATTTTGCTTCAGCAGTATTGTGGGATGAAGCGGCCCGGACCAACCTTACATGTACGCTTACATGAGACCGGTTCCACCGACTGACATGCACTAGTTGCATAAGGTGGCTGGCGGGTGTCTGTCTCTCCCACTTTACTTGGAGCGGATTCGATGAAAAAGGTCCTTATGAAGGGTAAATAGAAGTTGACAAATCACGTTGTGGATTTCATGTAGGTAAGAAAACGTTCTTGCTAGAACCCTATTGCAGCCACGTAAAATCTGCAACAACAATTAGAGGACGTCTAACTTGTTTTTGCAGCAAGTGTTTTGTGATGTGATATGGCCAAAGTTGTGATGAATGATGAATGATATATATGTGATGTATGAGATGTTCATGCTATTGTAATAGGAATCACGACTTGCATGTCGATGAGTATGACAACCGGCAGGAGCCATAGGAGTTGTCTTTATTTTTTGTATGACATGCGTGTCATTGAGAAACGCCATGTAAATTACTTTACTTTATTGCTAAACGTGTTAGCCATAGTAGTAGAAGTAATAGTTAGCGAGCAACTTCATGGAGACACGATGATGGAGATCATGATGATGGAGATCATGGTGTCATGCCGGTGACAAGATGATCATGGAGCCCCAAGATGGAGATCAAAGGAGCTATGTGATATTGGCCATATCATGTCACTATTATTATTTGATTGCATGTGATGTTTATCATGTTTTGCATCTTGTTTACTTGGAATGACGGTAGTAAATAAGATGATCCCTCATAATAATTTCAAGAAAGTGTTCCCCCTAACTGTGCACCGTTGCGACAGTTCGTTGTTTCGAAGCACCACGTGATGATCGGGTGTGATAGATTCCAACGTTCACATACAATGGGTGTAAGACAGATTTACACATGCAAACACTTAGGTTGACTTGACGAGCCTAGCATGTACAGACATGGCCTCGGAACACAGAAGACCGAAAGGTCGAGCATGAGTCGTATAGAAGATACGATCAACATGAAGATGTTCACCGATGTTGACTAGTCCGTCTCACGTGATGATCGGACACGGCCTAGTTAACTCGGATCATGTTATACTTAGATGACTGGAGGGATGTCTATCTAAGTGGGAGTTCATTGAATAATTTGATTAGATGAACTTAATTATCATGAACTTAGTCTAAAATCTTTACAACATGTATTGTAGATCAAATGGCCAACGTTGTCCTCAACTTCAACGCATTCCTAGAGAAAACCAAGCTGAAAGACGATGGCAGCAACTATACGGACTGGGTCCGGAACCTTAGGATCATCCTCATAGCTGCCAAGAAAGATTATGTCCTACAAGCACCACTAGGTGAAGCACCTGCTCTCCCTGCAGAACAAGACGTTATGAATGCTTGGCAGACACGTACCGATGATTACTCCCTCATTCAGTGTGGCATGCTTTACAGCTTAGAGCCGGGGCTCCAAAAGCGTTTTGAGAGACACGGAGCATATGAGATGTTCGAAGAGCTGAAAATGGTTTTTCAAGCTCATGCCCGGGTCGAGAGATATGAAGTCTCCGACAAGTTCTTCAGCTGTAAGATGGAGGAAAACAGTTCTGTCAGTGAGCACATACTCACTATGTCTGGGTTACATAACCGCTTGACTCAGCTGGGAGTTAATCTCCCAGATGACGCGGTCATTGATAGAATCCTTCGGTCGCTTCCACCGAGCTACAAGAGCTTTGTGATGAACTTCAATATGCAGGGGATGGAAAAGACCATTCCTGAAGTATTTGCAATGCTGAAATCAGCAGAGGTAGAAGTCAAAAAGGAACATCAAGTGTTGATGGTGAATAAAACCACTAAGTTCAAGAAAGGCAAGGGTAAGAAGAACTTCAAGAAGGACAGCAAGGGAGTTGCCGCGCCCGGCAAGCAAGCTGCCGGGAAGAAGCCAAAGAATGGACCCAAGCCCGAGACTGAGTGCTTTTATTGCAAGGAAAGTGGTCACTGGAAGCGGAACTGCCCCAAATACTTAGCGGACAAGAAGGCCAGCAAAACAAAAAGTATATGTGATATACATGTAATTGATGTGTACCTTACCAGTACTCGTAGTAGCTCCTGGGTATTTGATACCGGTGCAGTTGCTCACATTTGTAACTCAAAGCAGGAGCTGCGGAATAAGCGGAGACTGGTGAAGGACGAGGTGACGATGCGCGTCAAGAATGGTTCCAAGGTCGATGTGATCGCCGTCGGCACGCTACCTCTACATTTACCTACGGGACTAGTTTTGAACCTCAATAATTGTTATTTAGTGCCAAGTTTGAGCATGAACATTGTATCAGGATCTCATTTCATACGAGATGGCTACTCATTTAAATCCGAGAATAATGGTTGTTCTATTTATATGAGAGATATGTTTTATGGTCATGCTTCGATGGTGAATGGTTTATTCTTAATGAATCTCGAGTGTAATGCTACACATATTCATAGTGTGAGTACCAAAAGATGTAAGGTTGATAATGATAGTCCCACATACTTGTGGCACTGCCGCCTTGGTCACATAGTGTCAAACGCATGAAGAAGCTCCATGCAGATGGACTTTTAGAGTCTCTTAATTACGAATCATTTGACACGTGCGAACCATGCCTCATGGGTAAAATGACCAAGACTCTGTTCTCAGGAACAATGGAGCGAGCAACCAACTTATTGGAAATCATACATACTGATGTGTGCGGTCCAATGAGTGTTGAGGCTCGCGGTGGTTATCCTTATGTTCTCACCCTCACTGATGACTTGAGTAGATATGGGTATGTCTACTTAATGAAACACAAGTCTGAGACCTTTGAAAGGTTCAAGGAATTTCAGAGTGAGGTTGAGAATCAACGTGACAGGAAAATCAAGTTCTTGCGATCAGATCGTGGAGGAGAATACTTGAGTCACGAATTTGGCACACACTTAAGAAAAGGTGGAATAGTTTCACAACTCACGCCGCCTGGAACACCTCAGCGTAATGGTGTGTCCGAACGTCGTAATCACACTCTATTAGATATGGTGCGATCTATGATGTCTCTTACCGATTTACCACTATCATTTTGAGGCTATGCTTTAGAGACTGCCGCATTCACTTTAAATAGGGCTCCGTAGAAATCCGTTGAGACGACACCGTATGAATTATGGCTTGGGAAGAAACCTAAGCTGTCGTTTCTAAAAGTTTGGGGATGCGATGCTTATGTCAAGAAACTTCAACCTGAAAAGCTCGAACCCAAGTTGGAAAAATGCGTCTTCATAGGATACCCTAAAGAAACTATTGGGTATACCTTCTACCTCAGATCCGAAGGCAAGATCTTTGTTGCCAAGAATGGATCCTTTCTAGAGAAGGAGTTTCTCTCAAAAGAAGTAAGTGGGAGGAAAGTAGAACTTGATGAAGTATTACCTCTTGAACCAGAAAATGGCGCAACTCAAGAAAATGTTCCTGAGGTGCCTGCACCGACTAGAGAGGAAGTTAATGATAATGATCATGAAACTTCAGATCAAGTTGCTACTAAACTTCGTAGGTCCACAAGGACACGTTCCGCACCAGAGTGGTACGGCAACCCTGTCTTGGAAATCATGTTGTTAGACAACGGTGAACCTTCGAACTATGAAGAAGCGATGGCGGGCCCGGATTCCGACAAATGGCTGGAAGCCATGAAATCCGAGATAGGATCCATGTATGAAAACGAAGTATGTGTCAGACTTTGGGTTTCGGCAGACCCTTGAGGTTCGAACACTGGGGTGCGCGCGGAGATTTCGCCCCCTACCTTCCTGCACCCCTCCGCCGTGCTAGGATCTAAAACCAAGGAAAGAACAACACAAGAGACACAGGGTTTATACTGGTTCGGGCCACCGTTGTGGTGTAATACCCTACTCCAGTGTGTGGTGTGTGAATTGCCTCTTGGGCTGGTGATGATGAACAATACAAGGAAGGACAGCCTCGCGAGGGTCTGTTCTTGGCTGAGGCGATGAACTGCTGGGAGGAGTTCAGCCACCTTTCCCTCTCTCTCTCTCTCTCGACCGACCGAACTGGAACCCCAGACCGAACCCCCTTGCTATGTGGGTGGCTGGTCCTATTTATAGAGGCCCTGGTCCTCTTCCCAAATATTGAGCGGGAAGGGAGCCAACAATGGCGGGCTAATTTGAAGGGGGACAGCAAGTATCAACTATCCTGACAAAAGTAGTCTTCGCCTGCGCAAAGCTCTGGTGATGACACCGTCTTGGGCTCCACGGTGACCTCCGTCTCGTAGTCCTCCTGGTCTTGGTCTCGTTGCACCGAAATGGCAACCTTTGCCTGATGCCTCGGTACTCCGCGGCTGCGCTTGCCCCCTTTGCACCAAAGAGGAAAGGAGGACGCTGCGCGGGCTGGCACCCTCCTGGCACCCTGAGTCGTCATGGCTTGTGTCACGGGCTCCTCGTGAGGTACCCCACCTTGATCTCTCCGCCTCCTCGTGAGCCAGCCTGACGAGGCCGCGCCTGAGGAAGCTTCACATCGTCCGCCTCGCGAGGCTTGGCCCCTCGCGAGGGTCTTGGGTTTGTGTTGGTGAGGATGGGCCGTGCTGGGCCCCCCTTTGAGCCACGCCGCAGGCCGCAGGCAGGCAAGTCTGGGGACCCCCGTTCCCAGAACACCGATAGTAGCCCCCGGGCCCAAGGCGCGCCCGGACATGGTCGTGTAGGGAGGCGGAAGGGCAAGAGCGAAGCGCCGCGGGCCCTAACAGCCTGCGGCCTTGGGCGCCGCGTGGCAGTTGATTGGACGTTGGCGTCTCCACTTCCCCATGATGCCTCGGAAACTGCACGGATGGAACAAGTCCCTGCATGCAAAAATGGGTCATGATTACCTGTGATCGTGGAGGCCAGCGGTTGGCCTTATCCGGCCATAAGTACGGGACGACGCGCGCCCTTCCAGTCCACTCTTCCTCGCTTCTCCTTCTTCCCGATCCTTGCTCCGTCTTGCCGCGATGGCTCCGATCCACCGGTTCTCAACGGCAGAGAAGGGAAAGTCTCCCCGAGAGGGGCCAGACCCTCTCCCGCCGAAGAAACGGCTCATCCCCCGTGGCCCAGACGAAGGGGCCCTTCAGGTGGTGCCAAGGCCTTGGGGTGAGCGGGCGCCGCCGGGGTTCCCGCTTCCATTGTACGCCCACGTCGAGGGCCCCGAAGGAGCTGATGCCGACCGCCACGGGCGGCACCGTCATCGGCGCCGACGGGTCACGAAGGTGTGGGTCATCCCTGTAGGATCGAAAGTATGTCTAGAGGGGGGTGATTAGACTACTTGACCAAATAAAAACTTAACCTTTTCCCAATTTTAGTTCTTGGCAGATTTTAGCTATTGTAGGACAAGTCAAGCAATCATCACACAATTCAAGCAAGCATGCAAAGAGTATATTGGCAGCGGAAAGTAAAGCATGCAACTTGCAAGAATGTAAAGGGAAGGGTTTGGAGAATTCAAACGCAATTGGAGACACGGATGTTTTTCCCGTGGTTCGGATAGGTGGTGCTATCCTACATCCACGTTGATGGAGACTTCAATCCACGAAGGGTAACGGTTGCGCGAGTCCACGGAGGGCTCCACCCACGAAGGGTAATGGTTGCGCGAGTCCATGGAGGGCTCCACCCACGAAGGGTCCACGAAGAAGCAACCACCCACGAAGGGTCCACGAAGAAGCAACCTTGTCTATCCCGCCATGGCCATCACCCACGAAGGACTTGCCTCACTAGCGGTAGATCTTCACGAAGTAGGCGATCTCCTTGCCCTTACAAACTCCTTGGTTCAACTCCACAATCTTGTCGGAGGCTCCCAAGTGACACCTAGCCAATCTAGGAGACACCACTCTCCAAGAAGTAACAAATGGTGTGTTGATGATGAACTCCTTGCTCTTGTGCTTCAAATGATAGTCTCCCCAACACTCAACTCTCTCTCATAGGATTTGGATTTTGTGGAAAGAAGATTTGAGTGGAAAGCAACTTGGGGAAGGCTAGAGATCAAGATTCATATGGTAGGAATGGAATATCTTGGTCTCAACACATGAGTAGGTGGTTCTCTCTCAGAACATATGAGTTGGAATTGTGTATGTGTTCTGATGGCTCTCTCCACGAATGAAGAGGAGGTGGAGGGGTATATATAGCCTCCACACAAAATCCAACCATTACACACAGTTTTCCAATCTCGGTGGGACCGAATCAACAAACTCGGTCGGACCGAAAAGGTAAACCTAGTGACCGTTAGAGATTTTCGGTGGGACTGACATGCAACTCGGTAGGACCGATATGGTTAGGGTTTGGGCATAACGTAATCTCGGTGAGACCGATTACACAAACTCAGTGAGACCGAGTTTGGTAATAAGCTAACCAGAGAGTTGGTCAGGCAAACTCGGTGGGACTGATTTGCTCTTTCGGTGAGACCGAAAAGTTACAAAAAGGAAACATAGAGTTTACATTGCAATCTCGGTGGGACCGATTCGCTCTTTCGGTGAGACCGAAAAGTTACGAAAGGGAAACAGAGAGTTTGCAATCCCATCTCGGTGAGACCGAGATCCCTATCGGTAGAACCGAATTGCTAGGGTTTGGCAGTGGCTTATGACAAGTGAAACTCGGTGGCGCCGGATAGAAAGAATCGGTAGGACCGAGTTTGGCTTTGGGTTTAGGTCATATGTGGATATGGGAAAGTAGTTGAGGGTTTTGGAGCATATCACTAAGCACATGAAGCAAGAGGCTCATTAAGCAACACCTCATCCCTCCTTGATAGTATTGGCTTTTCCTAAAGACTCAATGTGATCTTGGATCACTAAAATATAAAATGAAGAGTCTTGAGCTTTTGAGCTTGAGCCAATCCTTTGTCCTTAGCATTTTGAGGGTTCCACTTTCACATCCATGCCATGCCAATCATTGAGCTTTCCTGAAATAGTCATCTTGGAATAGCATTAGCTCAATGAGCTATATGTTGTTATGAATTACCAAAACCACCTAGGGATAGTTGCACTTTCAATCTCCCCCTTTTTGGTAATTGATGACAACATATAGATCAAAGCTTCGACAAATGATAATAAGCATGAAATATATCGTCGCTTTGAGAAGTATGTGACAACTAAGAGCTCCCCCTAAATTTGTGCATATTTAAAATTTGCTTTGGACTGCAAATGCACAAAGAGTTAGAGTCATGGGTTACTCTTCCATGTCACATACATCTTGGTGGAGCGCTTAAAATGATAAGAATGAAATACATGCACTCATCACCAAGAATAGTGAATGATCACATAAGATAGATAAGATGATAATATTAAGCAAACATTAAGTGTAGCTTATGATCAAACACATGATCATCAATGTCTCACGAGCAATGACATAGTATCTCACACAAAAGCAAACAAGGTTCGAAAAACCACCAAATAAAACAAGAGAGAATAAAGGCAACACTAAAAGCAACACTCTCTCTTGAAGCCTATGATCTATACATTTTCTCCCCCTTTGGCAACAAGTTACCAAAAAGTTCCTAGAAAATGCATAGTGCTAAGTCGACACTCAGGCTTGATCTTCAGGTGGTGGTGGAGTCCGGAGCACTCCAAGGACGAAGCCTTCTGTAGACATGGTCGGAGTCGAGGCTGAAGTGGATGCTGGAGCTGGTGGAACTGAAGCTGTAGCTGGTGCAGACGTGGTGGCTCTGGGGTCAGCAACTGGCACTGCAGACGACCTCGGACCTCGTGGCACTCTGGCAAAGGCATCAGTTGTAGTCTTGCCTCTCCTCTCCTGCATGTCATCCTGGAGCTGCTCCACTGCAGTCTGAATCTCTGTCACTTTGACATTCAAGTCATAGAACTTTTATTCCATGATCCTCTCTAAGCTTGCCTGGTTCTGAGTTAGGGTGGCTAGTCCTTGCTCAATCCGCAGGGTGGATGCAATCAAGTAACCAAGCTGCTCTTGTTTGGTTTTCAGGAAATATTCAGATGCCTCCTCTTGAGTAGGCATCTTGGCAGCTTTCTCCTTCCTCGCCTTCTCCTTCTTGGCTTGTGCTTGGGCAGATGATGGCTCATTCTCAGTCATGACCACTTGATTATCTTCAAAGTCTGGACGGATGGGTAGGTGTTCCTTGTCCAATAAGTATATGCCCGTGCCCATCTTAGAGTTGATGAGCTCCTGAATCTGTGGGGCATATCCACAGCTCCTCTTCTGGTCTACTGCTGTCCTCTTGATTGTTTCAATCATAAGGCTCATGACTTTGAATTTCTGTGGCACGTCAAAGATATGAAGCAAGTTGATCGCATGGCCCCTGATCATCTTGTGATCTCCAGACTTGGGCAATAGGGTGTGCCTAAGAATCCAGTTGATGGTTGGCAGCCCTGATAGAAGATAGTGTACTGAGCCAAACTTGAACGTATCAAGTGCTTCATTTGGGATCTCCTTGTACATGTTTGACATTGAGTTGTGGTCCATCTTCTTCTTGGCATAAATGTCCAAGTCATCGTCATGCTCTTCTAGGGCATTAATCAGCTGAGCCCATTCAGCAACTCTAGACTGGTACCTCGTACCCTCTGACATCCATACAATCCTGCCATCTGGATAGAAATGGGCTATGGAGTAGAACTACATGATGAGTTCCTCGTTCCACTTTGTGAGCTTCTGCCCAACAAAGTCCTCTACTCCACATGCCTTGAAGTTGTCCTGCACTCCAGGGTAGTACTCTTAGTTGTCCTTGATGTATTGCCAATCAACCCATCTCATATCACAAACAATTGGTTTCTTGTCTAGCAGCACTGTCTCATAAAAGTCTTGCTGCTCCTTGGTGTGAAACCTGTAGTCAACTGCAGTCCTTCTCCTTGAAGCATACGGGTCTGCTTCTCTCCACTTCCGGAGCCCTGAATCTCTCCTGAGTTTCATATCCTCAGCCACAGGATGAGCATCGTTGTGGTCTGGGATCTTGGGCTTGAGCTTTGTAAGAACATTCTCTTCTTCTTCTTCTGCAGCCTCAGGCACTGGGGCCTTGTTCTTCTCAGTAGCTGGGATGCTTCTTGTGTTCCTCTTTGGCTTTGGCTTTGGAGCTGGCTTGGCCTTGGAAGCAGCTGCCCCTGTTCTTATGGCATCACCCATCAGCTTGGGTGCCTTAGGTGCTGGTGCAGCTACCTCTTCTTCTTCCTCCTCATCTTCCATGATGGAAGCCTTGCCAAGCACTCTGGCTACAGTTTTCTTCACCCTTTCTTTCCTCTTCTTGCCTTCAGCAGCAACTGGCTCAATGGGAGTGGGCTTCTCAGTTGAAGCTCTGGCCTTTGACATAGGCTGCCTGCCTGCTGGCCTTTTGATCTTCATCCCTGGTTTTATGCCCTGTGCTGGCTCAACTCTCTTGGGAGTTGCTTCCTCTTCTGCCACATAATCCTCATCTTCTGAGTCTGAGGTTCTCTTCTTTCTCTGTCTTGTGGCAGCTTTAGGCAGATTGCTAGGGGTGCTCCTGCTGCCATCATCTGAGGAACTTGAGGGACTAGTGCCCTCACTCATCTGCACTTGCTGCTCTGACAAGTTCTGGCTATCACTTTGGTCTGACATGATGCAAACTCTGACTGCTGACCCTGTGAATAGGTTATAGATGAGATAGAGTGGATGAGCATCACAAAATGCAGAGATTTTTGCAAAAGAATAATTCAAAAACTTAGTTTTAGTTTCCCACTGAAAGCATCTCGGATCTACCGATTTCTAAACTCGGTGATACCGAAGCAGTTTTGGCACCTAAACTAGTGAACTCGGTCAGACCGAGTCACAGTTCGGTGGCACCGAGACTGCTAGGGTTTCACAGAGTTCCAAAATCGGTCACACCGATAAGTAATTCTCGGTCAGACCGAGTCTCACTTGTGCAATGGCATGAGCCAAATCGGTGGGACCGAGTTTTTCAACTCGGTGGGTCCGAGATGGTTTCGGCGGAAACCTAACCCTAAAATTTTCGAATTAAACCTAATCTACGAGTTCATTGACTGGATAGAAGTTTAACAAACGTGGCAAGAATCATGATGATCACAATGTGCTAAGAATCGGATTGGGGAATAGCACAAAGATCGAGTCCATACCCTAGTTCGGCGGAGACTCGCTACGGCGGCAACGGCGGAGTTGAATTTCCGTTGACGGCGATGAAGACCAGCGACTGGAGGCGGCTGGCGGCGAGGAGACGATCCGGAGACCAAGTTGGCAGAGCAGGCTATCGCGCGGGCGAAGGGGTTCGGAGAAATTTCCAAATTTTTGCCCGTGACTATATATAGCCCGACCCTGTCGGTGTGACCGAGTGGAACAACTCGGTGGCACCGAGATGCAAAACTGTATACAGTTGTTGCAACTCGGTGTGACCGAATGGTTCAAATCGGTTGCACCGAGATCGAAAACCTAGATCAACTTAATGATCTCGGTAGGACCGAAAGTAGGGTATCGGTCAGACCGAGAATCATAAAGAGGTTTTGGAAGTTTAAGTCTATGACGAATCGGGGACTCCGAGCGCTCCTCACACAGAGTGGTTCGAATCTGACTTGATCAAATTTTGTGATGTAGCATGAATAGAGTTTGAGACGAGAAAAGCATAGATAGCTAGAGGAGGTTCTTAGGCATTCTTGTCCATCCACTTGGCAAAAGGAAATAAAACCAAACAATCAAAACAACAAGTGGATGTCCTCGAATGAGTAAAATATGCAACCAGCATGCTCACACAATAAGATGGCAAATGAAATATGTGACAAGGCATGCACAACCAATTCTAGCATCTATCAAGCAATTTGCGATGACAAGGTCATCTATATATGAGTATATTGACTTAGGAGTCAAGTGAGAACACTTGATCATAGGTCATACTCATCGTTTAAGCTCAAGTGGGGTTACCACTTTTACATAAAGCATTGTTGTGTTCACATCTTTAGAGTTGCTTTAGCTCAAGTCTTAGAGTAAAGCTCCCCCTAGATGTGATATCCCCCCTTAGAGGGATGAACTAACCTCGGGTTTTGTCGATGATGACTTCATGTAGATGTTGAAGATGTGGATGCTCAATGTTGATGTAGATCACTTGGAGCTATCCATTTGAGTGAATTGCACTTTCAATACCTACATGGGTTAGTCCCACAAGGAACAAACAAGGATATCCATAGACATAGAGTGATGCACACACAAGATGATGTCCATGAAAACTTTTAGGTTACCTTGTCCCTTGTCTTACCAACAAGAGGGTTTGTGACTCCTTGAACTAGTGCAAGATGTGGAAGTTGATTGCACTTGTTCTTGCCAAAATGATAAGAGTGAAGTATGTTGGCGGAGTCACCCTCAAGAACTCTCTAGTTCTTCTTCTTTTGGATCCACACCATCTTGATGGGAATCCTTGGAGTTGTAGTCGTACTTGATGAAGTGGAACTTGAAGTAGTCTTGGGAATCCACTTGACTAAGGTCTTAGGAGCTTCTTCAAATGCATCAATTTCCTCTTGAAGCTTGTCCTTGCCTTTTTGCTTGTAGTCTTGTGGTGGAAGATCATCTTGAGCTTGTGTCCCCTTGAAAGAAGTATCATACTTCTCTTGTTGAGGAACAAACTTTGTCTTGGGGTATTGATCTTCTTCCCACTCAACTCCATTGGCATTGAACTTTCGTTCAAAACCAACACCTTGATTCTTCCGGTGCATTCCTTGCTTGCGCACAATTTCCTCGAATTGCTTACTCCCGGCAAGGCTTTTGTACACTCCTTTCTCTATAATTCCCTTCAATAAGCTATTTTCTTGCTCAAGTGTAACTTGGCTAAGAGAATCATTAGTGGAATCAAGAGAACTACTAGAAGCAACAATATTGGATTTAGCATGATCATTGTTACTGCTAGAGGAAGAATCTTTCTTGTTCTTGTTACTAGACTTGACTTGAGGCATGTAAGTGGATAAGAGTAAACGCTTGGCAATGTAAGAAGAACTTTTCTTGCGGAGATCATCATTGATTGCTTTTAAGAACTCATGCTCTTGCTCAAGATTGAGCTTTTCAAAGCGTAATTTCTCATGAGCTCTTAAAAGTTCTCGATGATCTTCGAAGATAGTTTCATGAGCTAACTTAAGAGTGTTTAGTTCTTTAGTTAGAGCCTCAATCTTCTCCTTATCATTGTCATTCGTTTTATCTTGATTAGCATGATTAATTGACGTTTCATCATAGTATTCATCACTAGAGTTGTCAACAAGCAAATCATCACCTAACAAGTCATCTTCATCACTATTGAAATCAACATACTCGGGGTGTGTTACCTTAGGACCTTTGGCCATGAAGCATCTTCCAATTCCTTCATTTGGTGAGTCAAATATGTCGTAGGAGTTGGTTGACACAAGTGCTAGACCGGCAACACCTTCATCTTGAGTATCTTCGGAGTCGGAGTGATAACTTCTCTCGGAGTGGCTGTCGGAGTCGGAGCCGGATACCCATTCACCAACATGAGCTTGATGTCTTCGTTTTGTGTAGCTCCTTGATGATTTTTCCTTCCTTTCCGAATCCTTGCTTCTCCGTGAGTATCTTCGTTCATAACGATCATCTCTACTCCTTCTCTCTCTTGGTGGTGATTCTTTGCTTCTTCTTTTTGGAGAATCTTCTCTTCTCTTGTAGGGAGCCGTACACTCATTGGAATAGTGTCCGGGTCTTCCACAACTGTAGCAGTTTCGCTCTCGACTAGAAGATCTTTTGTCATTGTAGGACCTTGACTTGAAGCTTCTATCTTTGCTTCTACTCTTGTAGAACTTGTTGAAGTTCTTCACCATTAAGCTCAATTCTTCATTGAAGTTTTGTTTCTCACTTGATGATGTAGGGGCTTCACATGAGGCTTTGTAGGCACCACTTGATTTGTTGTGAAGTTCCTCTTTATCCTTAAGTGACATCTCATGAGCAACAATTCTTCCAATCACCTCCGTTGGCTTGAGATCTTTGTAATTGGGCATCATTTGGATCAATGTGCACACGGTATCATATTTTCCATCCAAGGCTCTTAGAATCTTCTTGATGATGAATCTATCGGTCATCTCTTCACTTCCTAAGCCGGCAATCTCATTTGTGATGAGAGCAAGCCTAGAGTACATTTCAGCGACACCTTCACCATCCTTCATTTTGAACTTGTCAAGTTGACTTTGAAGCACATCCAACTTGGATTCCTTGACGGAGTCGGTACCTTCGTGCATATCAATCAAAGTGTCCCAAATTTCCTTTGCATTCTCAAGACGGCTGATTTTGTTGAATTCTTCGGGGCACAATCCGTTGAAGAGAATATCACAAGCTTGAGCATTGTATTGCAACATCTTCAACTCATCCGCGGTAGCTTCACGGTTTGGTTCTTTCCCATCAAAGAAGTCACCTTGCAAACCAACACACACAATAGCCCAAACGGCGGGGTTATGTCCAAGAATATGCATTTTCATTTTATGCTTCCAACTAGCAAAATTAGTACCATCAAAGTAAGGACCTCTACGGTGATAATTTCCCTCGCTAGACGCCATACTCTCCTAGGTTGTGAAACCAAGGCTATGACCACCAAAAGCTATGGAGATCAAAGCAAATGGAGACCAAAGCTCTGATACCACTTGTAGGATCGAAAGTATGTCTAGAGGGGGGTGATTAGACTACTTGACCAAATAAAAACTTAACCTTTTCCCAATTTTAGTTCTTGGCAGATTTTAGCTATTGTAGGACAAGTCAAGCAATCATCACACAATTCAAGCAAGCATGCAAAGAGTATATTGGCAGCGGAAAGTAAAGCATGCAACTTGCAAGAATGTAAAGGGAAGGGTTTGGAGAATTCAAACGCAATTGGAGACACGGATATTTTTCCCGTGGTTCGGATAGGTGGTGGTATCCTACATCCACGTTGATGGAGACTTCAACCCACGAAGGGTAACGGTTGCGCGAGTCCACGGAGGGCTCCACCCACGAAGGGTAATGGTTGCACGAGTCCACGGAGGGCTCCACCCATGAAGGGTCCACGAAGAAGCAACCACCCATGAAGGGTCCACGAAGAAGCAACCTTGTCTATCCCACCATGGCCATCGCCCACGAAGGACTTGCCTCACTAGCGGTAGATCTTCACGAAGTAGGCGATCTCCTTGCCCTTACAAACTCCTTGGTTCAACTCCACTATCTTGTCGGAGGCTCCCAAGTGACACCTAGCCAATCTAGGAGACACCACTCTCCAAGAAGTAACAATGGTGTGTTGATGATGGACTCCTTGCTCTTGTGCTTCAAATGATAGTCTCCCCAACACTCAACTCTCTCTCATAGGATTTGGATTTTGTGGAAAGAAGATTTGAGTGGAAAGCAACTTGGGGAAGGCTAGAGATCAAGATTCATATGGTAGGAATGGAATATCTTGGTCTCAACACATGAGTAGGTGGTTCTCTCTCAGAACATATGAGTTGGAATTGTGTATGTGTTCTGATGGCTCTCTCCACGAATGAAGAGGAGGTGGAGGGGTATATATAGCCTCCACACAAAATCCAACCGTTACACACAGTTTTCCAATCTCGGTGGGACCGAATCAACAAACTCGGTCGGACCGAAAAGGTAAACCTAGTGACCGTTAGAGATTTTCGGTGGGACTGACATGCAACTCGGTAGGACCGATATGGTTAGGGTTTGGGCATAACGTAATCTCGGTGAGACCGATTACACAAACTCGGTGAGACCGAGTTTGGTAATAAGCTAACCAGAGAGTTGGTCAGGCAAACTCGGTGGGACCGATTTGCTCTTTCGGTGAGACCGAAAAGTTACAAAAAGGAAACATAGAGTTTACATTGCAATCTCGGTGGGACCGATTCGCTCTTTCGGTGAGACCGAAAAGTTACGAAAGGGAAACAGAGAGTTTGCAATCCCATCTCGGTGAGACCGAGATCCCTATCGGTAGAACCGAATTGCTAGGGTTTGGCAGTGGCTTATGACAAGTGAAACTCGGTGGCGCCGGATAGAAAGAATCGGTAGGACCGAGTTTGGCTTAGGGTTTAGGTCATATGTGGATATGGGAAAGTAGTTGAGGGTTTTGGAGCATATCACTAAGCACATGAAGCAAGAGGCTCATTAAGCAACACCTCATCCCTCCTTGATAGTATTGGCTTTTCCTAAAGACTCAATGTGATCTTGGATCACTAAAATATAAAATGAAGAGTCTTGAGCTTTTGAGCTTGAGACAATCCTTTGTCCTTAGCATTTTGAGGGTTCCACTTTCACATCCATGCCATGCCAATCATTGAGCTTTCCTGAAATAGTCATCTTGGAATAGCATTAGCTCAATGAGCTATATGTTGCTATGAATTACCAAAACCACCTAGGGATAGTTGCACTTTCAATCCCCCCTGGGGTCCACACCGAGGGCTCCTCCAAGAGTTCGTGCTCCACGTCGCCATTCCTCTTCAGTCTTGGATTCGCCTGCCTCCCTTCTTCGCCTCCATCATCCCGCAGGGGGAGCCCCTGGAGCTCTGGCTGCAGCACACCGGCTGTAGCACCCTCGCGACCGAGGCAGAGGTCGCGGTCGTCGCCCCAGGCGAGGTCTACATGACCTGCGGCTGGAGGGAGATCGCCCGGGTTTGCAGGACAAGGGGAGTCTTCGCGATCCACTTGGACTACGATGGTGCTTCGGTGATGCTCTTCAAGGTCTTCGATGCGAGCGGGCGCCGGCTGGAGTGCTGCCCCGAGGAAGGTGGCCAGGGCTCTGCTGTGACGAGGACTGGGCACGCCACCTACTCCCTTGGAGGCTCCTCAGGTGGTGGAGGCGTCGGAGGTCCCAGCGACTCCGGCGAGCCCTTCGCGACTCCGGAGACGAGCGACGACAACTACGAGCCCCTGAGCCGGCGCCGCTCCTGGAGCAGGGCGGGCTCGTCAGGCCGCCGCCAACTCTGATCTGGATGGGGTTGGCGTCGGTGCTTGACGGCCCACTGTTGATGATGGCGTCTTTTGCAGGGATGCGCGTAGTTTGTGTCCCTTTAGGATCCGTCCCCTGCGAGGAATCAAAAACGCGTCCCGTAGGGGCTTGTAAGGTGCCTGTGATCCTGTCTTGTATATATAACACTTGTCATAGAATTGCGCGAGTTGCTCATTCCATCTTAGCTCAGTCCTCCCTTTCGAACCTCACGAGGGCTTGGTGCTCTGCGCCGATAGGTCCCAGTCCCAAGGCGGCTTCAGCCGTCGCTGGTATGCCAGGTCGCGATGCCGTGGTCAAGGCCAGGAGGTGAGCGACCCGGAGTCCGGTAAGAGCCCCTGAGTCGCAATGCTCAGGAGGTCCCCTTTGGTGCCCAAGCAGCCGTCATTTGGTGAGAAAGGGGAGCGGCGTTGCTAACAAGGGATATCATTAGGTGCGGGGATGGTGCCACGGTAGCTGGCGCTTCCGGGCGATAACTTATCTCGAGGATCAGGGGCTGCTCTCTGGTGTGTGGCCGGGTCCGTGCGTCGGCAGGAGCGGGGTTGCTTGGCGAGGTCCTCGTGTGTCTCCTCCCTCTCGTCTTAGCTCCCCTTTCTGCTCTACGTCCTCGAGTCCCGGCCGTCGAGCGAATCTCAGCCGTCGCTGGTATGCCAGGTCGCGATGCCGTGGTCAAGGCCAGAGGGTGAGGGCTGGAGAGCCAGTAGGGGCCCTGAGTCATGATGCTCAGGCACCCCCCTTTAACGTGCAAGCGGTTCGCGTGGACGAGAGCGAAGGAGGCACAACAAGAGCCTCGCCTGACGCAGCTCCTTCAGGAGGTCCTGCAGGTCCATCATAGAAAAAGCAAGGGGTTGCTATACAATCGACGGTCAGCCGTTGGTTGCTTCCGAGGGGTAGTGAGGCACTGAAGGCTTGACGAGGTGACGCTGTGTGGGGCTACCGCGGCCAGAGCTCAGCCATCCAGGTTTGTCGGCGTTGCAGGGACGGACCCATGCACAAGCATCGTGCCATTCGGGAGCAGTTCCGTTAGTTGGCGTCAGCTGAGTAGGCAACTAGGTAAAACATGTTAGCCGCGAAGGAGTGGATTCGTTCAAATAGATGCTGGGAATGCGGAGATCACTGGGTCAGGCCCGAGCGACTTGGGGGTCATGCAGCCTGAGGGGCGCCCCCAACAAGGTAAGCTAATCGACGCGAAATAAAAGGGATACACGCCGCAGGGATGGACCCACGCGGCCTGGGAATAACGCAGCCCTGGGGGCACTCCCAGCTGGAAGTAAAACTCGAAAGATGTCACCTGATGATGTTGAGGACAAAGGGGTGTTGATGTAGTAGGCTCGGGGGGCTGCGGGAGCCGATCCGCACGAGCCCCCAGGCCCAGGGGCCTCGGGAGGCTCCGGAGGCGCTGACGGCTCCTCGCGGGCCATCTCCATCTCTGCTAGGGCTACGGAACGCCTGGCCTCTCGTGCCTCCGTGATGCCCCTCATGAGGCGCTGGTACGCGTTAGCCGTGTTCGGCAAGCTGTAAGACATGCGAACATAGCTGTGGGGTGGACCTCCGCAGCGCCCCACTCACGAGGGCCAGAGGCGCTCCAGAGAGACGACTCGGTTGAGCCCTGGTATGTCGATGCAGACGCGCAGCCCACCATCCTCGCCTGGATGGGGGGCCACTGCTGGTAGGCGGCGGGCGCCTCTCATGACTCTTGACTCCTGTAGCTCCTGAATGGCGTTGCTAACGAACTCCTGTGGGTCTGGATCTCCTTGCCTTGCTCCTCCTTGAGGGAAACGTGCTTCAAAACACGCCTCCATGTGGTGGCCAAGCGCCTCCCTCGTGACCCTGGCTAGGTCGGTGGCCCTCCAGGGGAGAGCCCCCGAGCCCTGCCTGAGGAGGGTGCCGGGCGCGCTTTCCTATGCGATGGAGGGAGGCTCCCCCTGGGCAGGCACGGGCCCAGAAGGGCCTGCCTCCTGAGCGGTCAAGTCGGACGATGTCTTCTTCTTCTTGTGGGTGGTCTCGGGAGGCCTCCCGCTTCCGCGATCCGGGTCTTCCAGTGATGCGGCCTGAAAGGCTCGTTCCAGGGAACACACCGCATCCTTCTCTTCACAGGGCACCGTGATGACTCCGCCACTTCCTGGCATCTTGAGGACGTTGTAGCCGTGGTGAGTCACGGCCGTGAACTTGGCCAGCGCTGGGTACCCAAGGATGGCGTTGTATGGCAGGCGAATGTGAGCGACGTCGAAGTCGATGAGCTCGGTGTGGTAGTTGTCGTGTGCCCCGAAGGTGACAGGGAGGTGGACCTGCCCAATCGGGACCGTGGAGCCGTCAGTGATACCGGAGAAGGGCTTGGTTGGCTGAAGCTGGCTGTAGGGAACTTGGAGGTTGTTGAACGTCTCCACGGACAGGACGTTCAGCCCTGCCCCGCCATCGATGAGGGTCTTGGTGACCACCACATTGCTGATGATTGGGGAACAAAGCATCAGGAGGACTCCGGCTGTTGCCGCACACTTGAGCTGATCTGCTGAGCTGAACGTGATGGCGCACGCCGACCACCTGAGAGGGCGTGTGGCTTCGAGTCTGGGGAGTACTGCGTTCACTTCGCGGGCGAACTGCTTGAAGATGCGCTGGGAGGCTAGGGCTTGTGCTCCGCCCAAGATGCAGGCAATCGCGCGTGGCTCCTGAAAGCCCCCAGCCTCCTCGTCCTGATGGCGGTCCTCGTTTCTCCTTGGCTGCGGTGGCTGCGGTGGGAGGCCTGCATTGCCTAGCGGGCGATCCTCACGAGGCTGATCCCTCCAGTCTCCCTCGCGAGGCTGATCTCTCCATCCTCTCCCGCGAGGCGGGTCTTCCCAGCGATCCTCGCGAGGTTGATCGCGCCACCCTTGGCGCGGCCCACGGTCTTCCCAGCGTCCTGCATTTCTTCCTCCTCCTCGACCGTAGCCCCGGTCACCGCGGTCGGGGCGACGACCGATCCTTCCTTCACGCACGGCTCGGAGTTCTTGGCATTCGTTGGTGTTGTGGGTGTGGAGGTCATGGTACACGCAATACCGGCTGCCCTTGGGAGGTTCGGGCTGATCTCTGCCCCGCTTAGTGTCTGGTTCTGCCACGAGCACTGCAGCCCCCTTGCGCTTCACATCCTTGGCCTTGAGCTTCTTCTCTTCTGGGTCTGCGGCAGGCAGCTCGAGGAGGGAGAGACGCCCCTCCTCAGCCCTGGCGCACTTGTTTGCCAAGTTGAACAGCTCCAAGGAAGTGCATAGGTCTTCATGCATCGCCAGCTCCTCCTTCATCTTGACGTCGCGCACTCCGTCGGAGAAAGCTGAGATGATGGCCTCCTCAGTCACTTTTGGGATCTTGAGGCGTGCATTGTTGAAGCGCTGGATGTACTTCTGCAGGGTTTCCCTGGGTTGCTGCTTGATGCAGCGCATGTCGCTCACGGCAGGGGCCGGTCGTGGGTACCTTGGAAGTTGGCGATGAAGCGGGTGCGCATCTCTTCCCAGGAGGAGATTGTGCCTGGAGCCAGGTTCAGGAGCCAGGTGCAGGCCCCGTCCTTGAGCGCCATGGGAAACCAATTTGCCATGACCTTCTCGTCTCCGTTGGCAGCTTCGATGCCCAGCTCGTAGAGCTGGAGGAACTCTGCAGGGTCGGCCGTGCCGTCGTAGCGAGGAGGCAGGTCTGGTCTGAACTTGCCGGGCCACGCGACGCTGCGCAGTTCGGTGGTGTAGGCGCGGCAGCCAGCTGTGGCCACGGGAGGCCTTAGGTGACGGAGAGCCTAGTCTTGCATGTCCCCACGCGCTGGAGCAGGGGGATGGTCGCGACGTGCTGGAGCAAGGAGCGCCCGGACAGCTTCAGGCGGGCGAGGGACTTCTTGGCAGCTCTGTTCTTGCTGCGCTGGCACCTGACGGAGCGGGTTCCGCCCAGGGGCCATGCGCCTTGGAGCCATGGCGTCTTCTTGAGGAGGAGGCGGCCGGGGCTCCACCGGAGCCTCTTCGCCCGCGCGGGGCGGGGTGCGGTGCAGCGGAATGGACGGCGCGGAAGAGCCCCCTGCAGCGCGGATGAGCTCGGCGATGCGGTCGAGCCATTCTTCGTAGACGTTGTCGACGGGACGGTAGCGCAGGAGCTCGTTTGCCGCGATGAGTGCAGCCTGAGCCTCCATGGGCGCGCGGAGCGCGCGAGACGAAGATCCAGCTGTGGCGAGCAAGGGGGTTGCGGTGCGGCCGTCTTGCCGCACGGACGGATGCTGGGATGATGCTTGCCGCTTGTCTCCCGCCGGGCCGGTGGTGGCGTTGATGGCAGGTGACGGGGAACGGCGTGGATGCCCGCCGACAGGGGCCGTCTGGGCGACACGGGAAGCGAGTGCGGCCCGGCGCTCGGCGCGGGCCCGACGAGCGTCAGACATGGGCGTGACGATCGGAGGAGAATGGGGCGGCGGAAGACGAATTCCGGCGCATCCTACCTGGCGCGCCAAATGTCGGATTTTGGGTTCCGGCAGACCCTTGAGGTTCGAACACTGGGGTGCGCGCGGAGATTTCGCCCCCTACCTTCCTGCACCCCTCCGCCGTGCTAGGATCTAGAACCAAGGAAAGAACAACACAAGAGACACAGGGTTTATACTGGTTCGGGCCACCGTTGTGGTGTAATACCCTACTCCAGTGTGTGGTGTGTGGATTGCCTCTTGGGCTGGTGATGATGAACAATACAAGGAAGGACAGCCTCGCGAGGGTCTGTTCTTGGCTGAGGCGATGAACTGCTGGGAGGAGTTCAGCCACCTTTCTCTCTCTCTCTCTCTCTCTCTCTCTCTCTCTCTCTCTCTCTCTCTCTCTCGACCGACCGACCGAACTGGAACCCCAGACCGAACTGCCTTGCTATGTGGGTGGCTGGTCCTATTTATAGAGGCCCTGGTCCTCTTCCCAAATATTGAGCGGGAAGGGAGCCAACAATGGCGGGCTAATTTGAAGGGGGACAGCAAGTATCAACTATCCTGACAAAAGTAGTCTTCGCCTGCGCAAAGCTCTGGTGATGACGCCGTCTTGGGCTCCACGGTGACCTCCGTCTCGTAGTCCTCCTGGTCTTGGTCTCGTTGCACCGAAATGGCAACCTTTGCCTAATGCCTCGGTACTCCGCAGATGCGCTTGCCCCCTTTGCACCAAAGAGGAAAGGAGGACACTGCGCGGGCTGGCACCCGCCTGGCGCCCTGAGTCGTCATGGCTTGCGTCATGGGCTCCTCGTGAGGTACCCCGCCTTGATCTCTCCGCCTCCTCGTGAGCCAGCCTGACAAGGCCGCGCCTGAGGAAGCTTCGCGTCATCCGCCTCACGAGGCTTGGCCCCTCACGAGGGTCTTGGGTTTGTGTTGGTGAGGATGGGCCGTGCTGGGCCCCCCTTTGAGCCACACCGCAGGCCGCAGGCAGGCAAGTCTGGGGACCCCCATTCCCAGAACACCGACAGTATGGACTTTAACTGACTTGCCCGTTGAGCGGCGAGCCATAGAAAATAAATGGATCTTTAAGAAGAAGACAGACGCGGATGGTAATGTGACCATCTATAAAGCTCGGCTTGTCGCTAAGGGTTATCGACAAGTTCAAGGGGTTGACTATGATGAGACTTTCTCACCGGTAGCAAAGCTGAAGTCCGTCCGAATCATGTTAGCAATTGCCGCATTCTATGATTATGAGATATGGCAAATGGACGTCAAAACGGCATTCCTAAATAGTTTCCTTAAGGAAGAATTGTATATGATGCAGCCGGAAGGTTTTGTCGATCCTAAGAATGCTGACAAGGTGTGCAAGCTCCAACGCTCGATTTATGGGCTGGTGCAAGCATCTCGGAGTTGGAACATTCGCTTTGATGAGATGATCAAAGCGTTTGGGTTTATCCAGACTTATGGAGAAGCCTGCGTTTACAAGGAAGTGAGTGGGAGCTCTGTAGCATTTCTCATATTATATGTAGATGACATACTTTTGATGGGAAATGATATAGAGCTTTTGGACAACATTAAGGCCTACTTGAATAAGAGTTTTTCAATGAAGGGCCTTGGAGAAGCTGCTTATATATTAGGCATCAAGATCTATAGAGATAGATCAAGACGCCTCATAGGTCTTTCACAAAGCACATACCTTGATAAGATATTGAAGAAGTTCAATATGGATCAGTCTAAGAAGGGGTTCTTGCCTGTGTTGCAAGGTGTGAAATTGAGCTCAGCTCAATGTCCGACCACGGCAGAAGATATATAAGAGATGAGTGTCATCCCCTATGCCTCAGCCATAGGTTCTATTATGTATGCCATGCTGTGTACCAGACCTGATGTAAACCTTGCCGTAAGTTTGGTAGGTAGGTACCAAAGTAATCCCGGCAAGGAACACTGGACAGCGGTCAAGAATATCCTGAAGTACCTGAAAAGGACTAAGGAAATGTTTCTCGTTTATGGAGGTAATGAAGAGCTCGTCGTAAAGGGTTACGTCGACGCTAGCTTCGACATAGATCTGGATGACTCTAAGTCACAAACCGGATACGTGTATATTTTGAATGGTGGGGCAGTAAGCTGGTGCAGTTGCAAGCAGAGCGTCGTGGCGGGATCTACATGTGAAGCGGAGTACATGGCAGCCTCGGAAGCAGTGCATGAAGCAATTTGGGTGAAGGAGTTCATCACCGACCTAGGAGTCATACCCAATGCGTCGGGGCCGATCAAACTCTTCTGTGATAACACTGGAGCTATTGCACTTGCCAAGGAGCCCAAGTTTCACAAGAAGACCAGGCACATCAAGCGTCCCTTCAACTCCATTCGTGAAAATGTTCAAGATGGAGACATAGATATTTGTAAAGTACATACGGACCTGAATGTAGCAGATCCGTTGACTAAACCTCTCCCTAGAGCAAAACATGATCAACACCAGAATTCCATGGGTGTTCGATTCATCACAATGTAACTAGATTATTGACTCTAGTGCAAAGTGGGAGACTGTTGGAAATATGCCCTAGAGGCAATAATGAAAGGATTATTATTATATTTCCTTGTTCATGATAATTGTCTTTTATTCATGCTATAATTGTGTTATCCGGAAATCGTAATACATGTGTGAATACATAGACACCAACATGTCCCTAGTAAGCCTCTAGTTGACTAGCTCGTTGATCAACAGATAGTCATGGTTTCCTGACTATGGACATTGGATGTCATTGATAACGAGATCACATCATTAGGAGAATGATGTGATGGACAAGACCCAATCCTAAACATAGCACAAGATCGTATAGTTCGTTTGCTAGAGTTTTTTCCAATGTCAAGTATCTTTTCCTTAGACCATGAGATCGTGTAACTCCCGGATACCGTAGGAGTGCTTTGGGTGTACCAAATGTCACAACGTAACTGAGTGACTATAAAGGTATACTACGGGTATCTCCGAAAGTGTCTATTGGGTTGACACGGATCAAGACTGGGATTTGTCACTCCGTATGACGGAGAGGTATCTTTGGGCCCACTTGGTAATGCATCATCATAATGAGCTCAAAGTGACCAAGTGTCTGGTCACGGGATCATGCATTACGGTATGAGTAAAGTGACTTGCCGGTAACGAGATTGAACGAGGTATTGGGATACCGACGATCGAATCTCGGGCAAGTAACGTACCGATTGACAAAGGGAATTGTATACGGGGTTGCTTGATTCCTCGACATCGTGGTTCATCCGATGAGATCATCGAGGAGCATGTGGGAGCCAACATGGGTATCCAGATCCCGTTGTTGGTTATTGACCGGAGAGCCATCTTGGTCATGTCTACATGTCTCCCGAATCCGTAGGGTCTACACACTTAAGGTTCGGTGACGCTAGGGTTGTAGAGATATGAATATGCAGTAACCCGAAAGTTGTTCGGAGTCCCGGATGAGATCCCGGACGTCACGAGGAGTCCCGGAATGGTCCGGAGGTGAAGAATTATATATAGGAAGTGCAGTTTCGGCCATCGGGAGAGTTTCTGGGGTCACCGGTATTGTACCGGGACCACCGGATGGGTCCCGAGGGTCCACCGGGTGGGACCACCCATCCCGGAGGGCCCCATGGGCTGAAGTGGGGAGGGGAACCAGCCCATAGTGGGCTGGTGCGCCCCCCTTGGCCCACCCCCTGCGCCTAGGGTTGGAAACCCTAGGGTGGGGGGCGCCCCACTTGCCTTGGGGGCCACTCCACCCTTGGTCGCCGCCCCCCTAGGAGATCCCATCTCCTAGGGCCAGCGCCCCCCCTTGGGGAGCCTATAGAAAGGGGGGGGAGGGAGGGGCAGCCGCACCCTTGACTCTTGGCGCCTCCCTCTCCCCTGCTACACCTCTCCCTCTCGCAGAAGAACGGCGAAGCCCTGCTGCGGTGACTGCTGCATCCACCACCACGCCGTCGTGCTGCTGGATCTTCATCAACCTCTCCTCCCCCTTTGCTGGATCAAGAAGGAGGAGACGTCACGCTGACCGTACGTGTGTTGAACACGGAGGTGCCGTCTATTCGGCGCTAGGATCTCCGGTGATTTGGATCACGTCGAGTACGACTTCCTCATCCCCGTTCTTTGAATGCTTCCGCGCGTGATCTACAAAGGTATGTAGATGCAATCCGATCACTCGTTGTTAGATGAACTCATAGATGGATCTTGGTGAAACCGTAGGAAAATTTTTGTTTTCTGCAATGTTCCCCAACAAAAACACCCACCAACCTAATTAGTTTCAGGTTTGCCTCGAGCCTCTCATCCTTCCCAGCACCAACAGCGTCACGGAGGTCCTCGAGCGTTGTGCACATGCCCTGCACCAGGTCTGGCTTGTCCGGTGGGGCGGGTCGCCGACATCTGGTTATGAAGTATTTTCATATTGAGTGATGGAAAAGGAACATATTTCAGTAGTACACCACATTTATAAGGCATCTTCTAGATTTGACACGCATGAATCATGTAGCAAACAAATAAAAATACACGGATATAGTTCGAAACTACGAAACTATATTTCCTTGGAAAACCTTCTTAATTGAAATATTTCAGAAGCAACATCAGAGATATATATGTAAATGAAGAAGCATTTTGTAAGCAACATTAAAACCTTCATATAAAAAAAGAAACATGGAAAAATGCTCAATAATCGGTAAGATGTAACCACAAATGGTGTGCAACATCAAGCACATTCCATACCAACTGGGTACAAATTAGTGCATGAATTGCACAAATATATTATAGGAGATGGACGGGGGAAGAAGGGATGGATGTTTACCTGGTGGAGCTGTGACTACAGATGGCGGCATATGACGGCTGCATTATAGAGCGTGTAACCCATTATAAATCCATTATCACCTTGCCCCGCTGCTCCCTCCTATGTGCATCCCATCTTGTTGTGGCGCTGGTAGCACGCCGCCTGCCACAACGACCACGCTCTGCCTCTCACTCCTGCGTGCAGCACATCTTGCACAAATTAAAAACTATGGTACAAATTAAAAAATAAATCAATAAAGATCTACTCCTGGAAACTAAATCAAGCTAGCCATGCATAGTTCATCTCAAAATAGGAACACATATCCTGGGGCTTGATTACCTAAATCCAACCAGAGATCCTCATAGCAGAGGGGTAGAAAAGCAAGAAGGCTTGTGAACAGAAACTACAGTGCAGGGCAGATCAAGTCATATCTTCTTGCCTATGTAATTAATAATCAAAGAAGCAGAAGCTCAATTGGGGGTACAAACCGTGGGGATAGAAGTGGTTCTCTTCTTCAAGATGCGCGCAAAGGGAGGCGATCTCGGGCCTGGCCACCTTGTATATTGTTCTCAGTTATCAGATATTCCTGACTATTTACCAAAGAACAGATTTGCACAGTTGTCGTCCTGCTACGAATATATATGTTATCATTTAATCTCTAAAAGCCTAGCTGAATGAGACAACAGAAAACCTGTGTTTAAAGAAGGCAGGGCACGTTCTTGCCATACAAACATCAACCGTGCTATGGGTTGACTACAATTAGCAAAGGCAAGCAGACACTCAAAAAAATCTAAACAGTCTGATACATGGCGGACCATATAGCAAGCATGGACAGGGTAAAAACGGCTATTCATTGGATCTAAACAATCTGATGCACAGTGGACTACATAGCAAGCATCGACATGGCTAAAAGGATTTTTCAACTACAAATCACATGGCGTATATCAAAGACAGATCCAATCGCATAAATCCTGGACAGATCTAGCATAGGCAGGTCCAAGCAAAGGGGGCTCACCTTGCTAGCAGCTGGCTCCTCGGCGCACGTGGCCAGCGCGTCGAGCCGCTCCATGTTTCGGGGTACAAGTAAAAGCTTGTCGTGCTTATCAAGAGGAAGGCATACTGGATCTCTGTAAAGGCAAGGCACCAACATAGGTACACATCACATAGGCTCCTGAAAAAAAAAGAAACCATGCTTAACAATAACACAAGTGGGAATCAAGCAAATTGCAATATTCATGGCTTCTTTTGGGGCAAAATCAGTACATCTTCAGCCGAAGCAAAGAAAACACACACATATATGCATACAGATGTATCTTAGCTAGCACCTCTACGCATACACAGACATAGAGCAGAATACGGCCAACAAGCCAAGCAAGGCAACAAATATGTGCTCTGTAAATATTTAGCTAGATCCAAGGCCTTCCTTGGCAGCAAGGTACAAACAAATCAAGAAAGACAAAGAAAAATTTCTTCTTTGGAACCTAGCTAAATCTGAGAATCTCCTCCACAAGAAGAAAACAAAAAATTGCTAATCCATCTCCTCAAGGTAGACTGCAGCACACAAGATTACATCTCAGAGGGGTAGAATACCAACCTGCGGCTGGATGTCACACCCAGTACTCCATTGTGACTGTGAATCCGTTCCCTAGCATACTGAGCTACAAAAAAGGGGATCAGCAGTGGAGAGAGAGAGATGCCGGCCAAATTGATCCCCATTCCATGTCTATCACTAATAGTACAACTATTCTTCAAACCCAAATTGATCATTTCTCAAGCAAAGATAAACCGAAACCAACGACATCAGATCACCACTTGCCATAACACCATGGTCGACCACAGAGCGGAGATGTCGGCCGGTGTTCATCGCAGGTGGAGAATTGTGTGATGTGCTCTCGTCCATCCTATCTTCTACAGCAGCTGTAGGAGCACATCAATTGCTCTACTCCAAATCGAATTGAAGCACATGTGGAGCTACAGGCTCAATCCCCTCTCCTCTCCTATGCTGCTACAAAAGAAGAGAGGGGTTAGAGAGAGATAGAGAGGAAGAGGGGGAGGAGGAGGAGGAAGGAGGGGGAGGGGATGAACCAACCAGAGGTAGAGAGGAGGCGCAGCCCCATGGCCGCCGGTGTTGGAGCCAACACCCGAAACCCTAACCACGAGGCAGGGTCGCGGGTGAGCGGTGATGGCCGTGAGCGGAAAATCCGGCAGGAGGGGAGGACGCAGCGGAGCGAGACGAGCTCAACGCTGTGCTGCGCGGGGCCGCAGTCATCGGCGAAGGCCACAGCGAGCGGGACGGGCGGGGCAGCCCGTTGCTTCCCCGTCGAGCTCGTTGTCGCGGTCCCTGGTGGCGCGGTCATCGGCCACGGCGCGGGACCGGCGGGGCGGGGCGGGGCGGCAAGGCATCGGCCACGGTGAGCGGGACGGACGGGGCGGGCGGGGCTGGCGAGGCCGCGGGGCATCGGCCACTGCGAGCGGGACGAGCGAGGCGGGACGGCGGGGTCGTGGTCATTGGCCACGGCGAGCGTGACGGCGGGGCGGGGTGGGCGAGGCGGCGGGGCGGGGCAGGGTGGGCGAGCGAGGCAGGGCAGGTGAGGGAGGAGGCGCAAGTGCGGGGAGAGGAGGAGGCTAGGGTAGCCGGCCCTTTTATACCCCCACCACGCGAAATGACCAAAATGCCCTGGTGGGGGCATGGTATGTACATTTTGTTGCCATTACTATTCATTCCAGCAGGGACGATCCCAGATCCAACGGCCCAGATTTCTCCAGATGTCGATCCAACGGACGAAAACGCATCAAGGGAACCGATCCAACAGCTCAGAATCGTTGATCTCTGAGGAGGCTTGTAGGAACATCCTTCTCTTATCTCTTGATTCTGATCCATGCTCCACATTCATTGTCTCCCGCCACACCTCATTTTCTAGAAGCTTTGCACAAGCTTTTGCCTCATTTTCTACGTTTTACAAGGTTCATTTGTTTTTGCCATACGTATAACCATGAATCTGCGCATACAGTCATGCAATGATATATGATGCCAAAATGATGAAATTATTGGCATAAGCATGAATAAATGCAAAACAACCAAATCGGCCATACAACAATCAATCATCTCATAGGTCGTTTGGTCAATGGAAATGTAAGGAGATTACGAGGGTCTAACTTTGAAAATGAAAGGTTTCATTCTTTTTTCTATTGTTTTTCAGACACCGCAAAACACATGTGAACACCACATGTTCAACAAAAGCAATCAAACAAGACGTGAATGTTGAAATTAAGCAACACAATTTTTGGGAAGAAGAATCACAAAAATGATTTAGCTCTTGCAAAGATTAGACTAATGGGCCTAGCATGTTTATTCGACTAAAAAAAGAGGCCTGAATTATGACACGAAGCGTGTGATCTGGTTAGAAAAAAATGAGCCAGAAGGCATACTCCCTTCGTCTATGAATAAGTACACATTTGGCATTCAAAATTTGTCCAAAAAAGTGTATTTTCATCTTCCCATTCAACTAAAAAAAGAGGCCTAGGTTATGACGCGAAGCGTCTGATCGGGTTAGAAAACAAAAACTGAGGCAAAAGGCGTGCTCCCTCCGTCCATGAATAAGTGTACATTTGACATTCAAAATTTGTCCACAAAAGAGTGTGCTTTTATTTTCCCAATGTACTTTAAAGTAGAAAAAATGCTTCTCTCTTGTCACACGATAATTAAGACCATTATCATTCAACACATGGTCTCCTCACTTTCTACATGCACTTAGCTCGTTGTGGGTGAGGTAATTAAAGAGGTGAGAGACGGTGGCTTGCACTTAGCTCATCACACAGTAACCTTGTTTATGATGAGCCCCCGTGATTAGGATGATACCATGTAAGAGATACTCAACACTAGTGAGAAAGAAAATTTAGCTGTACTATTAGCCTAAATTTTTTGAGACGAAACTCACACTTCACACTCCAAAAAAATCTAACTTACTAGACGAATCTCATGAATAATAGCATCATGCCTCCCACCTTGATTTTCATGGATGTCTTTTATTACCGTGGCGCAATCCGAAGAGATTAAGATCTGGGCGATGTCTAAATCCTTGGCCAAAGCCAGCGCTTCATGACATGCGAGTGCTTCCAAGGTTGTGTAGCGACCAAACCTCAAACGGTCCGATCTCTGTGCTTCAGTGTCATCTCGGGATCAGTAATGCTGACACACACAGTACTTGAAGGATTTATAACAGAGTAGCAATCACATACTAATTACAATGAGTGTCTCAAGAGAGAACTTATTACAAATAATATGGCTTAAGGCCATCTAATAACGATATCAGCGGAAGGCTTGGAAGATAAGTGAGCCCATCAACTCTAGCGGCATCACTGAGTATAAAACCACGACCTAAAGGCACCTTACTCGTCGTCTGAAAAATCTGCAACATGAACGTTGCAGCCCGAAAACGGGTCAGCACATGGAATATGCTGGCAATGTAACACATAGAGAGTAATGAACAGAAATAGGCTATACTACATGCATATATGGCTGGTGGAAAGCTCTATGGTTACAGTTTTGCGCAAAGCCAATTTTTCCCTACTGCAAAGGAATAAATTTTATTTAACTATCATGGTAGTTGTTAAACATTGAGAATGTAGACACCCTCTCAATCCCAATTAAGCATCATCATTAAAACCCAACAAAATTAATTAAAGTAACATGATGAGATTCACATGATAATCCAAGAACTAGATACTCAAGTTGTCCATAACCGGGGACACGGCTAACCATGATTAGTTTTATACGCTCTGCAGAGGTTTGTGCACTTTTCCCCACAAGACTCAATCTCCTCCGTTGGGATTCTCTCACTACATGGTGTTTGAGAAACGGATGACCGAGACACAGTCTTTCAGAAGTGCTAGCACCTTACGATCGGGTAGACCGTTACACCTACTTTCCCCTACATCTGCTAGTCTACCACTGTAAGAGTTCGCACGACTTAATCAACTATGCTAGAATCCATAGTAGTTTGTGGCTACACACGGAAGTTTCTAGTATGAATAATCTCATGATCCCTTTGAGCCTGGGTGGCAGTCCATAAAGAAAAACAGGCAATCGCTGGAATACCCAAGTGCCTCAATCCACCCAGATGTATATTAAAGTTCCCACCTTAAATAAACCATTAATTAATAATCTCACATCTGTCACGGATTCACTCACCCAATCCACGTCTACTAGCATGACATGGCAATATAAGCGAACGCTGAAGTAACTCCCTAGGGTTTGATAATAAAATAGGTAATAGGTACTACCTCATCTACTTTCCCAAAACACACAATTTAATTAGATCCTAATCATGCAATGTTTGAGGATTGATCTAATGCACAAAAACTGGGTATGAAAGGGATATGATCAAAGTGTTACTTGCCTTGCTGATGATCCGTGAAACCTAGAGATTCCAAGTAGCAAGCGGCGCACTCCGGGTACTCTAACGCACACAAACAAACAAGCATACAATAAGTACTCATCTAATGCATAGGTAAAACTCAAATAAGAGATCTAACCAGAAAGTTCAACTTAAGAACTCCGGTTTGCAAAAAGAAACACAACAAACGAAGAGACAAAAGGCAAACGGCGAAAGAAACAAACTTCGTTTACTAATCTGGGTCTAAGTCAAATTTTACATAAGCAAAAACTTGTTTGAGTTGGTTAAACGGAAAGAGGGTTTCGAGACAAAACTCTAGGCACTTGAATCGCCTGATTCCATTAAACGAGCGAAAAGTTAAACTAAAACGAAAATCGGATCAGAAATCGCGATCAGAAATAATCGCAAAAAAAATCCGAGAAAAAAGAAAAATGACGAACGGGCTAACGAACGAACGTTCGTTGTCTGCGTCTAAACGGTGAAAACTGTTCGTTAAAACGAACGTCCTCTAAATAAATAAACCGAATAAAACCAATCTAAAAAAATAAACCGCGAGTTCTAACGAAAAACCGATCGGTTTTCCGTAGAAAACCGACGGCGGCGGCGGCGGTTACCGGCTCCGGCGAGGCGGCGCGGGCGGCTCCGCCGCGGGGCGGCGCGGGCGGCAACGGCGGGATCCGGCTAGGGTTAGGGTTTTGGGTGGGAGCGGGTTGAATGGGCCTCGGGTGGCGGCTTTTAAAGGCCGGCCCGAGAAGTCCTGGCCGAGTACGGCCCTAAGTCGGTCGACTTTTTTTAAAAATAATTTTGATGTGCAGAAAAGGAAAGAAAAGAAATACTAAACGGACTCCAAAAATCCCGAAATAAATTTTACCCGACTTCTAAAATCAAGCCGGACAAAGTGAACATTTATTTGGGGCCTAAATGCAATTCTGAAAAACGCGCATTTTTCCTAAATTCAAATAAAACAGCGAAAAACTCCAAAATAAAATCTTATTTGATTTTTTAATTAAATCCTCAATATTTCTTTATTTTGGAAAAGTCATTTTGTTTCCCCTCACTTATTTTTATAATTGAAATAATTGAAGATAAAATAAATAAAATCAAATGATTCTCTTTTCATAATTCGAGAAAACCTCAAATATGAAAATAACGAAATCCCCAACTCTCTTCGTAGGTCCTTGAGTTGCGTGGAATTTCTAGGATCAATCAAAATGCAATAAAATATGATATGCAATGATGATCTATGTATAACTTTCAAATTAAAATTTTGGGATGTTACAAACCTACCCCCCTTAAGATGAATCTCGCCCTCGAGATTTGGGTTGGCTAGAAAATAGGTGAGGATGGTCCTTCCGCAAATCTTCCTCTCGCTCCCAGGTGGCTTCTTCCTCGGTGTGGTGGCTCTACTGAACTTTACAAAACTTGATAACCTTGCTGCGGGTAACTCGGCTGGCAAACTCGAGTATCTTGACTGGTTTCTCCTTGTAGGTCAAATCACTATCCAACTAAATCGCTTCTAGCGGCACTGTATATCTCAGCGGTATATCCGCCATCTCTGCGTGACACTTTTTCAACTGGGAAACGTGAAACACATCGTGAACTCCTGACAATCCTTCGGGTAACTCCAACTTGTAAGCAACTTCTCCCATACGCTCCAAAATTTTGTATGGTCCCACAAAATGTGGCGCTAACTTTCCCTTAACTCCAAAGCGCTTAACTCCTCGAAGCGGGGATACACGAAGATAAACTCTGTCTCCGACTTCGTAAACTGTCTCCTTGCGTTTAGAATCTACATAGCTCTTTTGCCTGGATTGGGCTACCTTGAACCTATCACGAATCAACTTCACCTTCTGTTCAGACTCCGTAATTAAATTCGGTCCAAACAACTAGCGGTCTCCAACTTCATCCCACAACAACGAGGTTCTGCACCTCCTTCCGTACAAGGCTTCAAAAGGGGCCATCTTCAAACTGGATTGATAACTGTTGTTGTAAGAGAACTCTGCATATGGCAAATTATCGTCCCAACTAGATCCATAATCTAGCGCACAAGCTCTCAGCATATCCTTCAAAATCTGATTGACTCTCTCGGTCTGTCCATCTGTCTGCGGATGAAAAGATGTACTGAACTCTAGCCTGGTACCCAAAGTATCGTGCAACTGATTCCAGAACTTTGAGGTAAACTGGGTTCCTCTATCTGATACAATGCTCCTCGGAACTCCATGCAGACATACGATCCTGGTCATGTATATCTTAGCCAACTTGGCACTGCTGTAAGTAGTCTTCACTGGGATGAAATGAGCTACCTTCGTCAAACGATCGACTACAACCCATATCGAGTCATAGCCTGAATGGGTCATGGGTAATCCCATGATAAAATCCATGCCTATCTTATCCCACTTGCATTCGGGTATCGGCAATGGCTGTAACAATCCTGCTAGCTTCTGATGCTCTGCCTTTACTCTCTGACATACATCACAAACTGCTACATACTCCGCAATATCTTTCTTCATTCCGGTCCACCAGAAAGTATCCTTCAAATCCAAATACATCTTGGTATTTCCTGGGTGAATCGAGTACGGTGGGTCATGGGCCTCTTGCAGAATTAGCTTCCTGATCTCCGGGTCATTGGGCACATAAACGCGGTCCTCAAACCATAAGGTATCGTGTTCGTCCTCACGAAATCCTTTAGCTTTTCCTTTGCTCATTTTCTCTTTAATAGAGGCAGTCTCCTTGTCAATTTTCTGAGCTTCTCTGATCCTATCCATCAAAGTAGACTGAACCTCCAATGCTGCTACATAGCCTCTCGGAACTATCTCCAAACATAGCTCACGAAGGTTCTCGGCTAACTCCTTTGGTAACTCTCCGGTCATGAGTGTGTTGACATGGCTCTTGCGGCTCAACGCATCGGCTACTACGTTAGCCTTTCCGATATGATAGTGCAATCTCATGTCATAATCCTTGATGAGCTCCAACCATCTCCTTTGCCTGAGATTCAACTCCTTCTGCGTGAAGATGTACTTCAAACTCTTGTGATCCGTGTATACCTCACAATGGTTTCCAATGAGAAAATGTCTCCAAGTCTTCAATGCATGCACTATGGCTGCTAACTCCAAATCATGTGTAGCATAATTCAACTCATGGGGCTTAAGCTATCGTGAAGCATACGAAACAACTCTCCCCTCCTGCATAAGCATTGCTCCAAGTCCTCGACGTGAAGCATCGCAATACACCTCATAATCCTTGCGCTGATCTGGCAGAATCAACACTGGCGAGGTAACCAAACGTTTCTTTGGCTTCACATTCCTCAGTCCATTTGAACTTGGTATCCTTCTTCAACAACTCCGTCATAGGTTTTGCAATCTTCGAGAAATTTTCAATGAATCTCCGGTAGTATCCTGCGAGTCCAAAAAAACTCCGGATCTCTCCAACTGTTGTTGGGGCTTCCCAATTTGTCACAGTGACAACCTTGGTGGGATCTACTGCTATTCCTTCTCCGGATATAACATGTCCAAGGAATCCAACTTCCTTCAACCAAAACTCACATTTGCTGAACTTGGTGTATAACTGATGTTCTCTGAGCTTACCAAGTACCAAACGCAAAT